>NC_067399.1:427202516-427347516 GCF_016432865.1 Antechinus flavipes
CTTATGCCATGTATTGTATAGATGTTTACAAAATATTCACAAGCCAATTACATAGGAAAACATAGCCATAAATTGCTTATTATTTTATTTAAAGTATTGTAGCATGCAAAGAAATAAGCATGGGTATACTGGTAAATGTTCATAACCAATAATTTGAAAAAAGAAAGAAAAAAAGGAAGAAAGAAGTGAAGGAACGAAGAGAGAGACAAAAGAAATGAAGAAAGAAGAAAAGAAAGAAAAATATACAGGACATACTATCAAGTTTCATCTCCATTATTATTTTCTCTATCATATTTTAAAGTATAGCTAGTGGTGTTAAACTCAAATGAAAAAGATCCCTGCTGGCTCCATATTGACTTAGAAAATAACAAATTAATATGATTTATGTATTACATTTTATTTATTTTGTGAAAGATTTTCCAATTACATTTTAATCTGGTTCCCATTTGAATTTTGTAGTTAGGAGTTTGATACCTCAGGACCAACAAGACAATAAATTATGGCCTGATTTTTTTTTTTTTTTTTTTTTTTTTTTTTTTTTAGCATTTGTTGATTTTTGGAGGTGTAAATATTCACACTGAAAATTTAGAAACTGGTTCTCTGGAATCCTGCTCCAGCTACTTCTGGCATATTGGTGTGAGGAACTTCAAACTGTCTTGTCTACTTATTTTACACAGCAGGAAATGAACACTCAAGAAGGGGAAAGATCACATGGCTAAGTATAACAGTTGAAAGAGTTCCAACTCTGCATTCAAAAGACCTGGGTTCAAATCCAAGCTCAGATACTTATCAAATGTATGACTAAGGGCAAGTTATTGGAATCATCTGGGTAAAAAGAAGTGGCTGAAGAAGATGATTTTTGAAGTTTCTCCCAGCTCTAGGGTTATGATTTCTTGATTTTATGTAGCAGAGCTGGGACTCAGATCCTCTGCATTTTCTATTATATTTTTTAATATAACAGAATATCATACATGAATCACTAATTTGTCATGTCACCTGGAAAAAGTTTCTTCTGTTCTTTGTCAAACCAGTGGTTTAAATGGAGAGATCTCTAGAATCTCTTCCAATTATAAGCCTGTATGATTCTATGCAATTCTCATCTTATTTTTTCCTAATTCTTGCTTTACATAACTATAATGAATTGGAGGGGAAAGAAGCACTATTAACTTATGGAAGGTGAAGCAAATGGACTTTTGTTCCAGAGTGTTGACATCCATTGGACAGTATTTTCTTCCTCTGGAGAACACTGCTCCTAAGCTGTGTGGTTCTCTGACATCCTATACTGATTCTGGTCACTTGATGAGCCCTTGTCCACCATCCCTGAAGTCCTATCACCATGAAACCCTTCTTTCAGGACATGACTTCCCTCATAGTTCCTTCAGATGTGTGAGCTTGAGGGATAGGTTTTGCTCCTTTCCCTGCACAACTACACCTTTGACTTAAGGGCACTCTGTACCACTTCAACTTCCTTCCTCAACCCTCACTTGACTGCTGTCTGTGTCACTGGCACCCTCTGTTCCCTTTTTAAATGTTTTTGCCTCCAGGAATATTATCAAGGTCAAGGAGTCCTGAAGTTTCTAATGCAGCAGCTTTCTACCTATGTCTTGGAAGAGACTTGAAATTATGTGTGTATTTTGTTAATGTTTTGAAAAAGTAATTTCATGGGACACTGATGCATTGTTGGTGGAATTGTGAATGGATCCAACCATTCTGGAGAGTAATTTGGAACTATGCTCAAAAAGTTATCTAACTGTGCATACCCTTTGACCTAGCAGAGTTACTACTGGGCTTATATCCCAAAGAGAACTTAAAGGAAGGAAAGGGACTCACATGTGCAAAAATGTTAGTGGCAGCCCTCTTTGTAGTAGCTAGAAACTGGAAACTGAATGGATGCCCATCAATTGGAGAATGGCTGGGTAAATTGTGGTATATGAATGTTATGGAATATTATTGTTCTGTAAGAAATGACTAGCAGGATAATTTCAGAAAGGCCTGGGAACAGGGCCAGGAGATCATTATATACTTCAACAACAATACTATATGATGATCAATTCTGATGGATATGGGTCTTTTCAACAATGAGATGATTCAAACAAGTTCCAATTGTTCAGTAGTGAAGAGAGCTATCTACACTCAGAGAGAGGACTATGGGAACTGAGTGTGGACCACAACATAACATTTTCATTCTTTCTGTTATTGTTTGCTTGCATTTTTGTTTTCCTTCTCAGGTTTTTTCTTTCTAGATCCAATTTTTCTTGTGCAGTAAGATAACTATAAATATGTATACATATATTGGATTTAACATATATTTTAACATATTTAACATGCATTGGACTACCTGCCATCTAGGGGAGGGGATGGGGGAAAGGAGGGGAAAATTTGCAAAGTTTTGCAAGGGTCAGTGTTGAAAGATTACCCATGCATAATGTTTTGTAAATAAAAAGCTATAATAAAATAGATTTTTTTAAAAATTTCAACAATGTTGGCTTTGTCACCTCTTTCTCATTGTCAATGGCTCTTTGGTCAGTAAATGATAGAATAATGGATCTTACTGTATTTGAGTTTAGGCTCCATTTTCTCAGAAGTTGGCTAATGTCCCAACTTTGTGGGCGCTGTCTAGGAGAAGAGTTAGTTCTATAAATATAATCTCTCCTTTATTCCTTTCTGGATGCTTCTGACAATGCAGATTTCTTTTTTTTTTTTTTTTTTTTTTTTTAACTATCGCTCTGAAACCTTTCATGCTAGAAGATATCTTGTTCTTTGAAGTTTTCTTATCTTGAGAGATGCCCTCATCCCTTTGGCCTCTTTCTTTGATTAGTCAGTTTCTCCCAGAATCTCCATTTGAAGGAAATTGCCTAGGCAAAATACATATAGTCTATAATCCTTTCTGGCTCCCACTATTGACTCTCAAGACCTTTTTCTCCATCATGTTTCCAACCAAGTATGGCATTTAACTTTCTTTCAGTGTCCTTTTGTGAGTTGTCTTTCCCCCATTAGAATATAAGGGTAAGAAATATTTTTCTTTTTTGTGTATTTTTACTCATAGCGCTTAGCTTCTTGACTTGATTCTATGAAATGTTGGGACACCTCTAGTTACTGATGGATCTTGATTAGAACCTGGTGAATCTAAATAAAACAAGAATACTATTGGGGTAGCTAGTTGGTACAGTGGGTAGAGTACTAGCCTTGAAGTCAGGAGAACCTGAGTTCAAATTTGACCTCAGATACTTAACAATTAATAGCTGAGTGGCTCTAGGCAAGTCACTCAACCCTAATTGCCTGGCTAAAAAAAAAAAAAAAAAGAATAGTATTGAAGAAAAAACCACCTTAAATAACTCTGGTCCTTTAAGTGAGACAATGCTAATCTTACCCAGAAAAGACTCTCAACAGCTGAGTGAAATCTCTAATAGATCTCTTGGATAACCTCTGCAGCAGCTGATTATTCTCTAGAGCTATTCCAGTTGAAGGAAAACAAAATTATCATCAGGCCTTCCCACAAATGACTGGATTTCCTGTCATAGAAAGGAAAACTGTTTAGGGCTGCTCATTTTGGACAGAATGCTTCCTGAATTTTAAATTTCCTACTTTTCTCTTCCACCTGCTTAAAATATAATGGCTTGAATGTAGAATGGACGCTTCTGCCCCTTTTATCCTTTCTTCAGATATTGTTCTTCAGTCATTTCAGTCATGTCTGGCCCCATTTGGGGTTTCTTGGCAAAGATACTAGAGTGTTATTTCTCCAGCTCATTTTATGAATGAGAAAACTGAGTCTAACAGAGTTAAGTGACTTTTCTAGAGTCACACAGTTAGTAAGTATTTGGGGCCAGATTTGAACTTAGGAAGATGAATGGTAGTGACTCCAGGCCCAGTATTCTATCAACTGAACCACCCAAATGCCCTTTTCTCATATAGAAGAGATGAAAGACTATCTAAATTATAGAAATTCATAAACGATTTCACCTACTTCACAATTATTACACTAACAGTTCATATGTCTTCAAAGTAATTATTTTTATACATATACACATGTACAAAAGACAAACCAAAAAAAAAATAAAAAAAAAACTGACCTTAGTTAATACCAGTTTTGTTTTTCTATTTTACAGATGAGGAAACTGAGAATAATAGAGGTACAGTGACCTTTCCAGGGTTACAAAGTTAGTAAATAAGTTATAGGCTCTGAAGCAGTAAAGGTCCTTAGAGATCATTCTGTACAATGGTTTCCTTTTATAGATAAGGATACTAAAGGTCAGGGTGGTGAAGTGCCTTGGCTGAAGTCACCTAACTGCTAAGTAGCTATAGTTGTTGTTCATCCTTTATTTATGAGAAGGACCAGTGATATCATAGGTAATGTCTTGACCTGTACATGAATTGAATTTAAGTGAGGCAGAGTTGCACAAAGCCGACAACTCCACTCTCTCTTCCAGTTTTATTGATGTCTAGCAGCAAGACAAAAGTCAAGATGACTGGTGGTGATCCAAGATGCAAAGGATGTCTGGCCAAGTTCTAAGTGTCCCAGTTTCAGTTGCTTGCTTCAGTTGCTTTCATGGCCACTAGAATTGTTCTCACCCACCCCGGCCTGTGAGGGAAATCTTTACATGCTTGGTTGCAGTAGACATTGCCTTAACTCACTGATAGGTTTGAGGCCTGTTGATTGCCTTCTATCTGGTTTAACTCATCTGCCAACATGTTTTACTGGGTGGTAGGCTGCTGTACATGCTATAGCTTCTTGGAGCCACAGGTGAGAGTTGGGTGACAGGTAGACACCAAAGATGGATGAGCAGCCCTGAAAAAGGTTCAGAAAAACCTCACACCAGAGATGCTATTCCTCTCTGAACCCCCACCTCCACATACCCCAAGCATCTGTGTACAACAATATAATAAAAACAAAAAAAATGTAAGCATGGACACCAAAGAAGAAAAAATAATACTGAATACTGTGTAATTATCATGACTTGGCTTGACCTCAGAGATGAAATAAGATGTACCTTGTCCTTTGCAAAAGCCTGAGGTCCACCTCCATGCTATGATTTTAGGATTTTATGGGGATATATTCTTCTCCATGAAAAATGAGGATGGTGACATTGGAAATAATAGTAGTGACTATGCCAATAGAGAGCTTAAATAAAGAAGCTTAGTGACAGAAAGTCTTTTCTTGGGACTGGAGGAAACTATTCTGCTTTTCACAAGGACTCTTTTATACTTCTCTCTAAGAAAATTAGATCAATATCAATCAAAACATTTCTTTGACAGTGTTGAAATGGTTGAACAGAAAAGGAGCTGAAGCTATTTCTAATTCATTTTGGAAATGTGCAGGAGACAACACAGAAGCCCATGTTCACTAATTTTTTTTGTTGCAATTTCAGCAAGAGAAAGGTATACATAGAAAGGAGAAAAACCCAACCAGAAAGGCTGTAATGAGCAGGAATTTTGAGTGAGATGAATTTAGAAAGAAAAATAGAGAGAGAGGAATACTGTATTCCTGGGCAGTTTTGAGGAACTTACTTGGTTTTTGAGTCAGGAAGATTAGAATTTTCATCCTGACTCAGACATTTACTAGCTTTGTGATTTCAAGTAAATCACTCAACCTTCCTGTGCTTTAGTTTCCTAATCTATAAAATGAGAGGGTTGGACAAGAAGGCCTCTAAGGTCCTTCCAGCTCCAGAGCTATTACATAAATGTATAATGAAAAGATAAACAAAGACACAGGCTGCTCCTGTCTTTTTTTAGTCCTGTGTTGTGTAAGATTCGTTCTCCTAAGGGAGAATAGCCAGGTGGTGCCTCTGTGCTTGAGTTAGGAGAAAAGAAAGGGAAGTAGGTATAGTGAGAGCTTTCAAACAAATGGTTAACTGTGCTAGGAAGAGAGAAATGAGAATCAACAAGATCACAGGGGAATGGGAGAACTGGCTGCCTTGCAGTCCACGGAAACCCATTCCAAAGTAGCAGCGTTTCATCACCGAGAGCTGACATTTGCCTATTGGACTGTTATCAGAGCTGCTTAGTCATTCCTGGGCTATTGTGCCTCAGAATTGGGAAAGAAGAGTTGATTCACTAAGCTGAATCCTGACATTCAGCTCCCTCCCCGCTGGCCAAACATTAGCATTTGCCTGACATCTGACTGATAACTTCATTTCGCTCTGATAAACAGGACACCTTAAGGCCAAGGTGACAGTGACCTCTGGCATAGAGGACTTGGTTGGATTTCCTTGGGGGATACTGGGAGAGCTTTTCTCTTGCATTTTTCACATGGGCATTTTCCTCCTCTTGTTCTTATATCAGCTGAGCAGGGGGGAAAAAACCAAACCTGACAGACTCATTTACAGAAAGGAGATGGGGGTAGGATAATACATTGGGGAATGGGGAGAAGGGCAAGAGAGCAGAAAGGGAGAGGAGAACTGGAGGGAGAGGGAGAAAAACAGGCAGAGAGGGAAAACTGATTTGTGCACATTCCCTTTGGATTCTTTGCCACTGCAAACAGTAAAAGCCAACTCAAGGCTTCCCTGGAAACTCTACCAACGACATCACTTCTATTAATAGGGCGGAACATTCAGGAGCCAAATTGCTGATTTCTGACATTTACTAAGACTCTAGTGTGAAGTTGCCTGGAAACACCTGTTCTGCATATAATTAAACATAGATTTCTGAGGGTGGAGGATGTGGGGGGCTATTAGGAAGCCTGTGGCCGGAAATGTACTCATGTACATCAATATGAATGTATCTGAGCAGCACTAAGGGCTCTAAATGATGCAGCATATGTTAATGATTCTGTTGAGTTTCCATGGCATTTACTGTCTGGATTTGTGTGAGGATGCATGGGGAAGTTAGGGATCATGGCATTTATATCTCAAAGGTAACGTGAAAATCTTCTCTCTAGTTCCTACATTTTATAGACAAGTAAACAGAGACTCAAAGAGGGAAAGTGATTTGTTCATACAGGTAATAAATAACAGTGTCAAGATTCAATGACTTCAAGTTCATGGCTTTTTTCATTATCCCACATTGGGGTAGGTTGATGGCATATTTGTGTGTGTTTGTGGGTGTATATGTGTGTATATATATATATATATATATATATATATATATATATATATATATATATATATATTTATTTATATATATTTATATATATGGAGAGAGAGATATCATATGCATTTGTGTGCATGTATGTATATACATGTATGTGCATGATTGTGCATATGTATAATACAAGTATATCCAGTGATGAGGCTTTTTTGCCTTCTCATTCATCCATACAGATCTGGATGGTATGTATATGTGTATAGAAAGCAGTGGTCCAAAGTAAAAAAGTTATCTAACAGCCCTTCTGGGGGATATTTCCTCCAGAGTTCTCATACTGGCAAACCAGGTTTCAGAAGGGTGGCTACTACTATTTACAGGGTTCTAGAGCTAATTCTGGATTTCTAAAGCTGTGATTCACATGCTTCCCACTGGTATATTTTCCAACATTGATTATAATTATTTATATATTTATAAAAGATTCTTTACTAAAGTGATATAGTAAGGATAATTGGTATAAAAATAATGCTCCCGCCTAAATCAAAAATAGTATTTCTCCCAGAATAGGGCTTGTATTAACGAGATCCCTAGGAAGGATAAACCTACATTTAGAATGGAGCTATATATTAAGTGACCAGAGAGTAAACTCATAACCCTTAGCATCCTTTCTAGGATTTCTAGCATTCTTTTCTCCTTTTCTGAAGTTCTTATGAAGTTCATAACAGGGTGTGGCATTAGGGAATGAGTGATGAAAACTGGCTCCCAACAGGGAATAAATGGTATCATTGCTGATGAAGAGATTTGCTGCTATCCTGCAATCTCTGAAACTGTGCAATGTTTTCAAGGTCTCTGCTGAGGCACATCTAACTCAAGGTTGTTGTTACATCACTACTTGACTCCTATGATTACTGCTACCACTTCAAGGTACTAGTTTTCATTACTATGGAGATATTTGATAGGACCTCAGGATCTCTTGGATTTGCACAATTGCCTAAGATGAAAGGATACACAGAGAGACAGAGGGACAGAGACAGAGAGACAGAGAAAGTGAGAGAGAATCAGAGATAGATAGACATAGACACACACACACACATAGAGATAGAAAAAGACATAGAGACAGAAAGACAGGAGTACAAAGAAAAAGACAGCAGAGACAGAGACAAACAGAGACAGAGAGAGAAAGTGAGAGAGAATCAGAGATAGACAGACACATACACATAGAGAGAGAAAAAGATATAGAGACAGAAAGAAACAGAGCGACAGACACAAAGACAGAGAGAGAGATAGGGGAGAGAGAGACAGAGAGATAGGGGAGAGAGAGACAGAGAGACAGAAAAATTTTCTCTTCCTCCTCTCTTCAACCCCTAAAAAGTGATTCCCTCTCAGGAAAGAGTGTTTTAATTCTACCATTAAACTGTACTGTCACTGGACTGATTTACTCTTTTATTCATAGGCCTAGAGGTATGAATGCTATTTTTTCATCCAATTACAAGTTATTTTTCTATGTTATCAGTTATATCTACCCAATGATTAAAACCTTTTATTACTCTCTAATTAAGGATATTTCAAGCATTGTTTTAGTCAAATAGCATTTATTAAATGCCTATTATGAGTCAGGTACCAGTGCTTAGCATAATATCTTGTATAGAATGGGTGTTTAATAAAGTTTAATTAATAAGTTTAATAAAGTTGATTGACTGGTAAGTACTGGGGATTCAAAGAAAGGCAAAAGAAGTCAATTCCTACTCTTAAGGAATTGACAGGAACTTACAATCTAAAGGAAATATTATCTCACTTTATCCTCACAACAACCCTAGAAAGTGAATGCTATTGTAGTCTCATTTTACAGATAAGGAAACTAAGACTAAGATAGACTGAGACTTGTTCAGGGTTATACAGATAGTAAGTGTCTGAGATTTGAACTCAGACCTTTCTGTCTTCTAGTCCAATGGTCTAGTCTTTGTTCCACTTGACTGCCTAATTTAAGCTTCTGATTCACTGATTTATTCAATCCAATTGCCTATACTTTTTGATTACACAAATTAAAATGGAGGTGTAAAACTACCCTTATAGTTAATGAGGTAAATCTGATTTAAAATGCATATTATATGTATTTATGTGTATGTATGTATGCATACATGTATGTATGTATGTATAGATAGATGCCCTAAAAAAACCCTAACTGATATATTCCTCACTTTTAACAAAGAATTAATGAATGAGTGAAGTCAACAGTTACCATACGTGACATACCTTTCTAGTCTTTTTATACCTTACTTCCTACCATGTACTCTTCTGATCCAGTAACACTGGCCTCCTGGATCTTCCTTGAACAATACACTCCATCTCTTGTGTCTAGCCATTTCCTTAGGCTGTCTGTGTGTCCCCTTTGCCTGGAATTCTCTCCTGCCTGCTTCCATTAAGTACCAGCTAAATTCCATTTTCTATAGGAAACCTTTCTCTAAATCTCTTAATTCCAGTGACTTTCTTCTATTATTTATTTCCTTTTTATCTTGTGAATAGCTTATTTGTACATATTTGTGAGGGCAACTAGGTGGTACAGTGGATAGAATTTTAGGCCTGGAGTCAGGATGACTCATCTTCCAAAGTTCAAATCTGGCCTCGGACACTTACCAGCTATGTGACTCTGGGCAAATCACTTAACCTTGTTTCCTCATCTGTAAAATGAGCTGGAGAAGATAATGGCAAACCATATCTTTGCCAAGAAAATCCCAAATGGAATCATAACAAGTTAGACATGACTGAATAACAACAGTCTTTGTGAATAACAATATGTCTTTGTGAGCCCTATAAGGCTTGGGTCTCTCTTTTGCTTCTTTTCATATCCTTAGTATTTCGCACAGTGCCTGGCACATAATAGAATTTAATAAATCTTTGTGAACTAACTCACTGACAAAATATGTAATTTTGTGAATCCTTAGTCTCCAAGATGAAGGAAGTATGTTTCTTCATCTCTATTCAACAATCAATCAGCATATATTCATTAAGCACCTACTAAGTTCCACTGTGATTAAGCACTTGAGATACAAAGTTAAAAATAAAAACAGCTGCTGCTTTCAAGGATTATTCAGTTTTATTAGGGTGAAGGGAGGGGAAAAAGAAGACTCCCTAACATGGACACATATAAATAGACTACAAAATGTTTTTTAAAAAGTCATTTCAGGGATGGGGTAGGTACAAGCATCTTGGGAGGTCCAAAAAGTCCTAACAAAGAAGGTGATAACTAAATAGAGCTTTAAAGAATGGTTAGGATTATAGGAGACAGAAGTGAGAAAGAAATACATTCTTGTCTATGCAAAGGAGCTGATAGGGGAGATGGAATGTCTTGTGGGAGGAATGGTAAATGGGCCAGGGTATCTGGATTGTATCCTGTTTGAAGAGGAGCAAGTCTGGAAAGGAAGAAAGGGCTTGTGAATGGGTTTTAAATGACCATAGAGGAGTTTTTTTTTTATTTTATCGTAAAGGTAAGAGGGAAACAATGAAGGTCCTTCTTCTCCTTTTCCTTCTCTTTCACTTTCCTAAATCCTAGTTCTCCCTATTTTATCACTTAGGAAGCTCAGGGGCTACCCACAGTCCAACCCTATTCTGATTGCCACAAGAGTTTTTACTTGTTCCATTTATGATCTGATCAAGTTCACCTAATATTCCCTCTATCTTTCTTTCTCCTTCCCAGGAGCTAACAATAATAATAAACTTAGTAAGAATAACCCTATCAACTTAGCCCACTGCAAACCAGAATTATAGAGCTCAAAAGAACTGCCACCTTCCACCTCTTAGATAGCAGGAATTATAGATGAGGGCCTTTATGATCTTCCCAATGAAGCTTTTAGAACAAAGCAATGACATGGTCATGTGCCTTAGGAACAAAATTTTGCCATTTGGAAGCCTAGTGGGGAGACTATTGTAGTAGTCTGGTAAGCGATAATAAAGGCCTGAACTAGTGTGATGGCTATGAGAATGGGAAGAAGGGGGAACTTATAAAAGATGTAGAGATAAAATGGATAAAAACAATTGACATTGACAACTGATGGAAAACCACTTTGCTTTCATTTTTTGCTGCTACAAAAAATGCTGCTATAAATATTTTAGACTATATGGACCTTTTCTTCTCTTTCTTTGATCTTAAGTATTTGCCCAGTAGTAGGATATCTGAGTCATGATGTATAAACAGAAAAGTGACCTTTCTCACATAATTATAAATTGTTTTCCAGAAGAGCCAGACCATTTTATACTTTCTACATTCTCTCTGACACTATTTCTTTTATCATCATTGCTAATATTGTGGGCATAAGGTGAATCTTTTGAGTTTATTTTAATTTGTATTTTTCTTATTATGATTTTAAAAATTATTACAAATTTGAATTCTTAGTTCTCTCTTTTCTAGCCCTTCCCCACGCATTGAGAAGGCAAGCAGTATACCAATTATACATGTGAAGCAACAGAAAAACATTTTCGTATTGACCATTTTGAAAAAAAAACAAGAAAAATAAAAATGTGCTTCAAACTGCACTTAAGGTTCATCAACTTCTCTCTGGAGCTAGAATTTTTTTTTTTAATCACTATTCATTCAGAATTGTCTTAAATCATTGTATTGATCAGAGTAACTAAATTTTTCACAGTTGATCATTATTAAAATATTGTTACTGTGTACAATGTTCTCCTAATTCTGCTCATTTCATTTGGCATCAGCTCATGTAAGTCTTTCCAGGTTTTTCTGAAAGCATCATTCATGTCATTTCTTTTTTTTTATGTCATTTCTTATAGTACAATAATATCCCATCACAATCATATATCATAGGCTATTCTGATGGACATCCTCTCAATTTCCAATTCATTACCATCACAAGAAAAACTGTTATAAATATTAATAATATTATTCTTAATAGTTTGCAACATTTCTTTTGAAAACTGTTCATATTGGGGCAGTTAGGAGGTGCAATGGATAGAGCACTAGCCCTGAAGTCAAGAGGACCTGAGTTCAAATCTGATCTCACACACTTAACACTTCTTAGCTCTGTGACCCTGGGCAAGTCACTTAACTCCAATTGCCTCAGCAAAACAAAACAAAACTAAAAAAAGAAAAAAAAGAAAAAAAAGAAAAAAAAAAAAAACCCTGTTCATATCCATGAATCACTTATTTATTAAGAAATAGCTCTTGAACTTACATTATGTTATCAATCACAAATTATTTCCCCTACCTACTTGTATGATGTTGGACAAGTGATTTAACCTTCTTGGGCCTCAAATATCTCATCTGTAAAATGAGAGTATTGGAGTAAATAGCCTCTGAGGTCTCTTTTCAGCTGTAAAGGTAGGATCCTATAATCTTAACATCATATTGAGTAGAAAGGCAGCTGTATGAAAATAAAAAGACCACTGGCCTTGGAGTCAAGAAGCCTGGGCTAACTAGGTCCACAACATAATCCCAGGATGATGATAGGTAATCTACTTTACTTCCCTGGGACTCAGTGAAAAGGGAAAAAAAAAGATAACTAACTTCTTCACACTCCTTACTGGGGTTGTTGTGAAAAAAGCTTTAAATGTTGTAGAAAGAGGGGCTATTTTATTGATGTTATTATTGTGGTTGTTACTATATCCAAAGCCCCAAGCTACATAGTAAGAAGAAATGAGGAGATAAAAAAGACTTGACCCTCTGCTCTTCAGTGAGTAAATGTCCTCCTGGTCCCTTAGAGAAAGTAGCTGATGAATTTAATCCTGGTATGATGGTAGACTCAGTACACTGTCCTCCCAGAGTTATTTGATTTTAGAAAAGAGTGGCAGGAAGACATAATGTTTAATCCTCTGGAATTGAGCTCCAAAGGTAAAATTTCAGGGATCTTGGCATTGACTAGGATAGATATTTGTGGTGATTATCACTCTGACTATAGGGAGGCTGGAAAGTATAGACATATGCATTTCAAAATGAGTTCATGAATGTATATATAAGAATTTGTATAATAATGACAATAGCATTTATATAACTCTTTAAGCTTTTTCTCGTTTGACTCTCAAAGCATCCTGTGAGTTGGTACTTTTATTATCCCTATTTTGCAGATGAGGAAACTAAAACTGAGAAAGTATAATAATATACAGCTAGTATAATTCTGTTTTTTAATGTCCATTTCCAATCTTCTATTAACAAACAATATAGCCTTTAAATAGAGAGCTTTAGTTTCCCAGTTAAAGTCTATGTTAGATAATCTCCATGCAACTTATCTTCATTCTTTGTTAGTATCAGTTAATCCTGCCTCCTTGTCTATAAGCCTCCCAGCCTCTGTGCCTCCTCCCCCCCCTCTTATGACAGTCTTATCACTACCTGAGTCTCCTCTCTGTCTTTTTTCCCATGCCTCGCTCAGTTTCCCATTGACTTCAACAGTGGAGGGAAGCACTTAATACACTGCTATTTATAATTACCAACATCTTCACCACCCCCTCTATTAACAGGAAAAATGGACTGTCATTATTTACTTTGGGACTTAGTGGCTGGCATATACTGTAATAGGGATGTTTATCAGCTAACTAAATGATTTCACAGAATTTCAGAGTTGAGAGTTTACTACAACCTGTGTCTAAAGAGTAATCTTGTTCTTCTATGTTTTAGAGATGTAGTCATGAAGAAGATGAGTGACATCAGCTTCTCCTTTAAAATGTTCAGTGTGGATAGCTAGGTGGGACAGTGAACAGAGCACTGGCTCTGGAGTCAGGAGGACCTGACTTCAAAACTAACATCAGAGACTTACTAGCTCTGTGACCCCTTGCAAGTCATTTAATCCTAATCATCTCAAAAAAGAAAAAAGAAAGAAAATGCTTAGTGATGGAATGCTCACTACCTTCTCATAGGAAATTGTTGTGAGAAAAGTGCTTTGTAAATTTGAAAGCCCTATTTAGAGGGATAAAGAAAGATCTATAATTTCTCATGGGGAACTCATTGGCTATGGGAATTCTACCCACAAAGATGTACCAATTAATTATTATGTATTTTCAAGCAGCTATATAATTCCAGATATTGTGGATACAAATCCAGAAGGAATACACAACCCTTGTCCTCAAGGGACTTTCATTTTATTAAAGTATACAACATGTTCACAGAGAAGGAAGGAGGAAAGAAGAATTGCTTAAGTGTTTACTGTGTAGCGGGCATTGTGCTAAAGGCTTTACAAATATCTCTTTTGATCCTCACTCTTCTAGGTAAGTGCTATTAATAATCTCAATTTACAGTTGAGGAAAGTGAGGCAGGCAGAAATTAAATGATTTGTCTAGGACTATACAGATAGTAAGTGTTAAGGTCAAATTTGAAGTCATTTTGACTTCAGGCCACAGGAAATACAGAAAGTAAACAAAATGAAAACATAGTAATTAGAGGAAGCAGTAAAAAACTGATGGAAGCCAGAATGACTCTTGAAGGTATTATTCTTAAATTGAGTTTTGAGAGAAACAGGGGGTCCAAGTAACAGATTTGAGGAGAGAAAGCTCTTCCAGCAGGGTATACAACCTGTGTAAAAGCCTGTCATAAAAGAATGTCATATATGGAGAATAAAAAGTAGGTCAGTTTTTCTGGAGCAGAAGTTCTCAAAATTGTTTTGTTTCAGGACTCCTTTATACCCTTAAAAATTACTGAGGACTGTTCCCTCCCCACCCCTACTTTTAATGATGTGAGCTATATTTATCAATAATTAGAAATTAAAATATCTCAGTATCATTTTGAAAATAATTTTGACCCCAGAGACCTCCTGGAAAGGTCTTGGGGCCCTCATAGTTTCCCAAGTCGCAATTTGAGAAATGCTGCTCTGGAAGTACAGCTGTCATAGATAGGAGTAATATATAATAATATTAGAAGGATAGTTTAAGAATAGATTATAAAAAGGATTTAAACCCTAAACAAAAATTTGTATTTTATCATAAAGCCAATGGGGAACTACTAAAATTTCTTAAAGAAGGAAATAACATAGTCAGGCCAATATTTAGGGAATATCAATTTGGCAGATGTGTAGGGAGAGATGAGATGAAGAGAAACTAAATAAGAGGTAATTGCCATAGTCCAGGCGAGAGGTGATCAGGGTCTGAGCTGGTGATTGTTCTGTGACTAGAAAAGGAAGGATAGATGCAAGAGCTGTGGGACTGGAAAGGATAAGGCAGAATTTGATTAGATATAAGAGAGAGGAGATGAGTGAAAGTGTGGTACAAATTTTGTTATTATCCTTTTTATTTTCAAAGGACTTTAAAGTTTTCAAAGTATTTTCCTCTATATTATTTCATTCGAGACAAATCTAAAAATTTCAAGCCTGATCCATTAATTTTCTCCTGCAGGATGGGAGACTCCCTATTTCCAACATTTGTTAAATTTCTGTACTGGTATCCTTTGCACTGAGGCACTACTAAAAACATGATGTAATGGAAAGAAGTCTTTACTGGGAACCAAAAAATCTGGGTTCAAAGTCTCTTATTAACCAAAATGATTTTCATCAAGATACTATTTCTGGACCTCACTTTTCTCCTCTGATCAATGAGGGGGTTGAGCTAGGTGTAATCCCCTGCACATAGTAGCTTACTTAATGTTTGTTTAGTTGAACTGAATTTTTTGGTGACAATAAGGAGCTATTGAAGTTGACTTAGTAGAGGAAGTAGATGATTGGGTAATACCTTGGAAAGATGACTCACACAGTAGAGAAAATGAGGATGGTAGAGAGGGTGGAATAGAAGCAGAAAGACCAGTGTGGAAACTATTCTTGTTTGGCAAAGATTTGAGAGTCCTTAATCTTCTTGTGTCATAGATCCTCTATAGTCTAGTGAAGCCTATGGATAACTAAATACATAAAATAAAATACACATGATTTTAAATAGGAACAAATAAAGTAAATGGGTTTGCAAAAATGGGGAAACCAATTACCTGAGAATACAGTTCTCAAAAAATGATAATATTCATGATTATGCTAGACCTGCATCCCAAAGAGATCTTTGAATCTACATGTACAAAAATATTTATAAATACTATTTCTTTGGTGGCAAAGAATTGGAAATTGAGGGATGTTCATCATTTGGGGAATACCTGAACAAGCTGTAGTATATGAATGCAATAGAATATTATCATGATATAAGAAATGATGAGCAGGCTGATTTCAGAAAAACCTGAAAGACTTACATGAAATGAGTAAAGTACAGAACCAGGAGAGCACTGTATACACAGTACGTTGTATACATTGATCATCACACAATATTGCTGTTACTGTGTGTAATTATGATTGATTTACCTCACCTCAGCAATACAATGATCCAAGAAAATCCAAAAAATTCATGATAGAAAATGCTTACCACATCCAGAGAGAGAACTGATGAAGTCTGAATGTAGATTGAAACATATTACTGTTAGTTTCTTTGTGTTTTTTTTTCATGTTTTTTTTCCTTTTGGTTTAATCTTTCACAGCATGACTAATGTGGAAATATGTTTTACATGATTGCACATATATAACTTATATCAGATTGTTTACCCTCTTGGGAAGGAGAGATAGGAGGAAGGGAGAAAAATCTGGAACTCAAATTCTTCTAAAAATGAATGTTGAAAAATGACTTTGTATATAATTGGAAAAATAAAATACTATTTTAAAAAATGTTCATGAAACCTTAGGTAATAATCCTTTATAGGGAATAAGAAACGCATCTCTGAAATAGGGAATGACCACATATAGCAATATCATGGAGGCAGAAACGATAGGATGTGGGGGAGAAGGAGATTGAAGAATGCATGACTCAGGTTTTGAGTTGGAGGAACAGCAAGATAACCATTGATAGTAATTGAAAAGTTAAGAGAAGGCTCAGGTTTATGGGGAAAGATGAAAGGTTTCTATGGAATTATGAAGCATAAAGACATCTAAGAAATTCGTTTGTAGAAGTTACTAAAGGGCCTGTGACTAATTGTTCAAGGCCTGATGGTCAATGTATTTTTAAAAATTTTTTTGTTATTAAAGCTTTTTATTTACAAAGCATATGAATGGGCAATTTTTTCCAACATTGACCCTTGCATAACTTTTTTCCATATTTTCCCCTCCTCCCCACCCTCTCCCTTAGCTGGCAGGTAGTCCAATACATGTTAAATTTGTTGAAATACATGTTAGATCCAATATTTATAGTAATTTTGTTGAACAAGAAAAATTAGATCAACAAGGAAGAAAAAGAAAAACTGAGAAAGAAAATAAAATGTAAGCAAATAACAACAGAAAGAGAGTGAGAATTCTATGTTGTGTTCTATACTCTGTTCCCATGGTTCTCTCTGGGTATAGATAGCTCTCTTTGTCACTGCACTGGTTTGAATCATCTCAATGTTGAAGAGAGCCACATCCATCAGAATTGATTATCATATAGTCTTATGGTTGCCATGTATAATGATCTCCTGGTTCTACTCATTTCATTTAGTATCAGTTCATGTAGGTCTTTTCCTTTCATCTTAACCAACTTGAGAGGTGTGTTGTGGTACCTCAAAGTTGTCTTACTTTGCATTTCTCTGACCAATCGAGATTTAGAATATTTTTGTTTTGTTCTATTCCACTGATCAACTTCTCTATTTCTTAGCCAGTACCAAATGATTTTGATGACTGCTGCTTTATAATATAGTTTTAGACCTGGTACAGCTAGGCCACCTTCATTTGCTTTTCTCTTCATTAATTCCTTTGAAATTCTTACCCATTTGTTCTTCCAGATGAATTTTGTGGTTATTTTTTCTACTTCAGTAAAATAGTTTCTTGAGAGTTTGATTGGAATAGCACTAAATAAATAGATTAGTTTAGGGAGTATTGTCATCTTTATTTTATTCTCTTGATATTTTTCCAATTGCTTAGCTCTGACTTTGTGTGGAAAGTGTTTTGTAGTTTTACTTATATAGTTTCTGACTTTCCCTTGTTAGATAAATTCCCAGATATTTTATATTATCAACAGTTATTTTAAATTGAATTTCTCTTTGTATTTCTTGCTGTTGGATTTTGTTAGTGATGTTATAAGAATGCTGATGATTTATGTGGATTTATTTTGTATCCTGCAACTTTACTAAAGTTGGGGATTATTTATAATAGCTTTTAAATTGATTCTCTGGGTTCTCTAAGTATACCATCATATCATCTGCAAAGTGATAATTTGGTTTCCTCGTTAGGCTAATATATTTTTTAAGCTTTTTATTTTCAAAACATATACATAGTTTTCACCATTAACCCTTGCAAAATCTTGTGTTCCAAATTTTTTTCTCCTTCCCTTCCCCTCATCCCCTCCCCTAGAAGGCAAGTAATCCAATATATATTAAATCGACATAATTCTTCTATTCATATTTCTACAACTATCATGCTGTATAAGAAAAATCAGATCAAAAAGAAAAAAAATTAGAAAGAAAACAAAATACAAGCAAACAATAACAACGAAAAGGTGAAACTACTATGTTATGATCCAAACTCAGTTCCCATAGTCTTTTCTCTCACTGTGGGTGGCTCTCTCCATTACAAGACCATTGGAACTGGCCTGAATCATTCTATTGCTGAAAAGAGCCACATCTGTCAGAATTGGTCATTGTATAATCTTATTGTTGCCATATATAATAATCTCCTGGTTCTGCTCATTTTACTTAACATCATTTCATGTAAATCTCTCCAAGCCTCTCTGTATTCATCTTGCTGATCATTTCTTATAAAACAATAACATTCCACAGCATTCATTTACCATAACCCATTCAGCTACTCCCCAATTGATGGGCATTCACTCAATTTTCACTACAAAAAGGGCTGCCACAAACATTTTTTGCCCATGTGGGTCTTTTCCCTTTTTTATGATCTCTTTGGGATATAAGCCCAGTAGAAACACAGCTGCATCAAAGGGTATGTACAATTTGATAGCCCTTTGGGCATAGTTCCATATTATTCTCCAGAATGTTTAGATCTGTTCACAGTTCCACCAACAATGTATCAGTGTCCCAGTTTTCCCACATCCCCTTCAACATTCATCATTATCTTTTCCTTTCATCTTAGCCAACAGAATATTGTCTGTTCATATATCCTTTGACCAAATTTATCATTTGGAGAATGGCTTGTATTCTTATAAATTTGAAGCAATTCTCTACATATTTTAGAAATGAGGCCTTTATCAGAACTCTTGGATGTAAATAATTATTCCCAGCTTATTGTTTCTTTTATAATCTTGTTTGCATTGGTTTTGTTTTTACAAAAACTTTTTAACTTAATATAATTAAAGTTTTCCATTTTGCATTCCATAATGTACTATATATAATTCTTCTTTGGCCAAAAATTCCTTCTTTCTCCACATATCTGAGAGGTAGGCTATTTGTGGTTTTTCTAACTTGCTCATTACTCTGTATATTTAAATCATGAAACCATTTTGAGCTTATCTTGGTATAGGGTGTTAGGTGTGGGTCAATGGATGGCCAATATTTTTTCTCAAGATTCTTCAGATTTTAAGTCTTTTCAATATTCTTGGTCTTGCCCAGGCTTTAATTTAAAAACCAAATAAACAAAAAACACCTTAGGGGCAGTTGGTGGTTTATTGGATAGAGCATAAGATCTGAGTTCAAATATGACCTCAGATACTTACTAGCTATGAGTCACCAGGCCAGTCACTTAACCCTGATTATCTTCCCTCAAAAAAGATCCCTGAGGCCCATTGAGATACAAAATTTACCTAAAACTTGTCCATGAAGTTTATTATGTATAGATCTTTGATATCTTTTCCCTTCCTGGTCCCTTTGTAACTCCAATGAGCATTTAGACACCACTCTGTCTTCCAAGATAGAAAGTGTATGAGACCCATTCACCCTAAAATGTTAGAGATATAATGTGCTACCATTCAGGTTTTTTGTTTGTTTGTTTGTTTTGTGGTGTTTGCTGTTTTTAAATTTTAAAAGAATATTCTACCTAGCATTCAGTTGTTCAATTCAAACACAACTCTTATTTTCTTTTCTAATCTCACATCTCCACATACTCCAAACAAATCATATTATTCTCTGTCCCCTGAGGCTGTCTTGTAATTTCCCACTTAGGTACTTTTGCTCATACTGTCCTCTCATACAGTCTGTAATGTTTTTCTTCTTTGCCTGCTGAATTCCTACCCAATGAGACCTTTTCAAATGCCACTTCCTTTATGAAGTCTCCTTATTTTTCCTAATTGGTAACTAATGACCTTCACTCTCTTCATATAATACTTTATTCCCTCTTTCTAATGCACTTACTACACAATGCATATTACCATTATCTGCATAGGTTTTAAACTCTTTAATAGAATATAAGCTCAATGGGAGTTGGAGCTGCATTTTATCTAAACTTTGTATTTTTCCCAGAACCAAATATAATGAATTGAATACAATAAGTGCTTATAATTTTTGTATTAAAGAAGGTCCTAAGAACAGGGCAATGCTTAACTCAATTGAAACATATATATATATATATATATATATATGTGTGTGTGTGTATATACACATGTACATATATGTAAAACGTACATATATACATATACACACACACATATATCATCAGAGGAGTGGCCAGTTTTGCAGGCAATAACTTTTTTTTTTACCACTTCTAAAATTAATGTGTAGGCCTCTATTGTATAAAAGAGATGATGGTGTAGGGAAACAATAGGGCAGCTGAAATGTATAGTGGATAGAGTGCCAGACCTGAAGTAAGGAGGTCTTATGTTCTTGAGTTCAAATCTAGCCTCAGACACTTCTTAGTGTCTTCTAAGCTTCTTAGCTGTGTGATCCTGAGCAAATCACTTAACCCGGTTTGCCTCAGTTTCCACATCTGTAAAATAAGCTAAGGAAGGAAATGGTAAACCACTCTATTTGCTAAGAAAACCCCAAATGGGATCACAAAGAGTCAGGGATGACTGGAATGGAAACCAGTTACATACTTCCTTAGCTTTTACAAAATTCTTTCTTGTCATCGACCTTGTGAGGCAGGTTGTCTGATTACCATCACCTCTGTTTTTACAGGTAACAAACAAAGAGTCAATTCCAAGTTTTCTTGATTCAATATTTTTTTGGTCCAATCTACCACACTGTTCTGCCCCTCGTGAGTTGCGCTTCTACTGCCTCAGTCTCCAGGAGATGAGATGAGCGTGCTTAGTTTGATATCTAGGTTTATTCTGAATAGTTTCCCACCATTTAAAACACCTGTTCAGGTAGCTTTTGTTTGTCAAAGTTACTTCTTGGCCTGAGTTATCTGGGGCGCCAGGGCTGTCTCCCTAGTCTCATGACCTCTGTTTATTAGATCCCGCATCCTGTTTGCAACTGAAACCTATCTGTGGCTAAGCGCTCATTCTGTCCATTTTCCTCTCCAAGACAGGAAAAACAAGTCCCGTGAGGTCCCTTTGCCTTTCAGGAATGTGTGCCACTGGCCCGGGGCTCACCTCAAAGCCAACTTCTAATAGACCGTTCATTGTGAAACCCTGGGAGAAGAAAGGGGAGGCTCAAATGGCCTCTATAACCTGGAGCCGGTCTTTCATATACCGCAGTGGAGCCCCGATAGATCAGAAATGCTAGAATTTCTGAGCCAGCACCCTTACATAAGAAGTGGTTTGGCTTTTCAAGTTAGTATCAGACGATCTTGGGCTTGGAAGGAACTTTAGAGATTTTCGGATCAAACCTCTGATCCTGAGAAAGGAATCTCCTCTTCAGTGTCCTTCACAGGACTCATTCAGCCTGCTTCCTACAACCTGTCACCTAAACTAGGGAGCATAACAGCAA
Source organism: Antechinus flavipes (assembly GCF_016432865.1). Lineage (NCBI taxonomy): Eukaryota > Metazoa > Chordata > Mammalia > Dasyuromorphia > Dasyuridae > Antechinus > Antechinus flavipes. The sequence goes on from NC_067399.1 coordinate 427,224,283, forward strand.
GGGACATTTTGTGCTGCTACTTCTCCATGTTGTTCCTTGCACACGACAGACATTCCATCACCTAACTCCAGGCATTTTCACAGGTTTGGAATAACCTTCCTGCTCATCTCTGCCTTATGGCTTCTTTCAAGTCACAATGAAAGTCTCACTTTCTGCAAGAAGTTTTTCTCAATTTCTCTTAATGTAGCTGCCTTCCCTTTGAGATTACCTTGAGAAATTATATGTCTATATATATAATATGTGTATTTTATTTATATATACATATATATGTGTGTATTTATCTTTATCTATATCTATTTATCTATTTACATGGATATATGGATATATGTATCTGACGTAGCTTAGGGGAGCAATTTCTTTTTTTTTTTATTAATAGCTTTTTATTTACATGCATGGGTAATTTTACAGCATTGACAATTGCCAAACCTTTTGTTCCAATTTTTCCCCTTCTTTCCCCTACCCCCTTCCTAGATGGCAGGATGACCAATATATGTTAAATATGTTAAAGTATAAATTAAATACAAAATAAGTATACATGTCCAAACAGTTATTTTGCTGTACAAAAAGAATCAGACTCTGAAATATTATACAATTAGCCTGTGAAGGAAATCAAAAATGCAAGTAGGCAAAAATATAGGAATTGAGAATTCTATATAATGGTACTTAGTCATCTCCCAGAGTTCTTTTGCTGGGTGTAGCTGGTTCAGTTCATTACTGCTTCATTGAAACTGATTTGGTTCATCTCATTGCTGAAGATGGCCAGGTCCATCAGAATTGATCATCATATAGTATTGTTGTTGAAGTATATAATGATCTCCTGGTCCTGCTCATTTAGCATCAGCTCGTATAAGTCTCTCCAGGCCTTTCTGAAATTATCCTGTTGGTCATTTTCTTACCGAACAATAATATTCCATAATATTCATATACAACAATTTATTCAGCCATTCTCCAATTGATGGGCATCTACTCAGTTTCCAGTTTCTGGCCACTACAAGCAGGGCTGCCACAAACATTTTGACACATGTGGGTCCCTTTCCCTTCTTTAAGATCTCTTTGGGACATAAGCCCAGTAGTAGCACTGCTGGATCAAAGGGTATGCACAGTTTGATAATTTTTTGAGCATAGTTCCAAATAGGAGAGCAATTTCTCATTCCAAATGATGTGGTTTAAAGTTTGGCACCAAATGATGAGATTAATGTTCAGGCACCAAATGGTGGGGGTCAGTCATGTGAAAAAATCACAATGGCCATTCTCTTTGGTATATTTAGGAGAAGGGATTGCAGACAAAATGAAGAGATACAATAGAGAAACAGGAAGGGAAAATTTGAAAGAGTTGGGAGAATGTGTAACAATTAACAATTCCCTAGTGGAATTCACAATTAACCAGGAGAAAGGGAACCCCCCACGAGTATGCCCTTATTTGACAGGCTAAATCCTAAAAGGGACTTTGCACCCTAAAAGAGTTAGTTATGAAGAGAAAGAGAGGAAAGAAACATCACCATGGCATGGGGGAGGGATTTGAATAATTTGGATTTCTGATTGGATGACCTCCACAGAGGGTGGGATTATAAAATTAAACTGATCTCTATCAGTGCCCTTCCCTGCCTGCCTAAGGGATTATTTCCATCAATACATCAGGTTCTCCCTATCAACCTCACCTAGTTACTCAGGACCTCACTATTGGTATGTAGGTATATTTATATATATATATGTATATGTATATATATATACATATATATATGTATATATATGTGTGTATATATATATGTATATATATATATACACACAACATATCCATATATACATAAATAGACATACATATATATACATACAAAAGGTTATGTGTAATTATATAATACAGAATTGTTTTCAAGTTGTTTCTTCCATTACACCAGAAACTCCTGGAGAACAGGTCCTAGTTTTTGCTTTTCTCTGAATCCTCAGTACTTACTTTGGTATCTAGGTACGTGGTACAATGCATAGAACCTTGGACCTATAATTAAAAAGATGTGGATTCAAATCCAGCCTTAGACATGTATTAGCAGTGTGACCTGGGCAAATGACTTTATTGTTGTCTGCCTCATCTGTAAAATGGTAATAATAATTGTGCCTATATTCCAGGGTTGTTGTGAGAATCAAATTAAATAATATTTGCAAAATGTTTTGTGAACCTTAAAGAGAAATTAACTATTATTATTGTCTTTGTTGTTATTATCTGGCATATAGTAGGTTCTTAATAAATGCTTTTGATTTGGCTTTATTCCAAATCCAACACTATTCACTCAATCAAATTGCTGGTTAAGGAAGATAGTATTGATCAATGGAAAGAACATGAGGTGGGGATCAGGAAAACCTTCCCTTTGGTCCAAAGCCTAATGATCATTGCATGTCTATGAGTTTCAAATTCCTATGCAATTATAACTAGCCTAAATATAGAGCTAGAAAAGATGTTAGAGAAAAAGGCTTGGGTAATTCTTTCTTAGTCTGCAGAAGAGGAAACTGAGACCCATAGATATTGTATGACTTGATTGAGGTCAGTCAACATATAAATTTAGGTCCTCGGACTTCAAAGCCGGTGTTCTTCCTATTACACTTCAGACCTATGAAGTCTGAAATATTCCAGCTCTGAAATTGTAGGATTCTTATTTTATCTACCAGTAGTTAATGATGTGCTGTTTGAGATGATATGTATTTGCAGAGTGAGTACACTTCTTAAATCAATCCTGCATTAGTTCTGAAAGTCTAAACTACCAAGGCAATAAATGAAGCTTTAACTGTGCAAGGTAGGAAACATATTCTAATGTCATCTCCATGGTTCCCATTTCTGTGAAACGTTGTCCCTAACAAATTCCCTCACCTCTTTGTAGATATTTCCAGCTAGATGATTAAGGCAGATTCACAGATGTGCATAGGATGGTAGGTCCAGGATTTATGCCAGAATGGGGTCTACATCTTCTTTTTTTCATCTGGGTACAGGCAGGGAGTTTGTATAGGGTTGACGTCATCTGACCTAGCTTGGAAGCTCATTCTCCAGAAGAATTGGCTCTAAGCTTGGGAAAATGTTCTTTGTTGCAGGGAGCAGGGGATGACAAGTGGAGAGAATGGCTAAATGAAGGAGCTTCTTCCCTGTTGCCAGGGGTCCCCCATGGATACCGAGATAGATTCCAATGCGGCATGCATGCTACATTCAAACAAATACATCCTATTTCTGGGCTCTGGTATAAATAATCAATAGAATAGTACATCATAAATGATGCAGTGTATTCATACAGTATTATACATGGAAATACCATTCTGTAAAATATAGAAATGATGGGCTCTTGGCCAGGATTAGAGTGCACCTGGCAAAGGCTGGTAAGAATATATTTGACTGGAGCCTTGCAAATCTAATCAAAAGAACTTTAAACTGAAAAGGAAAGGGAGGAGGCCAAATGCCTATATCTATCCAAATTAGATACCGTGGCTGCAATGTACCAAGAGAAATAGCAGTAACAATGCCCAGAAATTCATACTAGATAAAAATATAAGAAAAGAGCCAGGAATTCAATCAATAAACCTAGACTTTTATTGAGAAATGCACAAAATGTAGGTGAACAACAGATTTCCAGTAAAGATAGAGAAGTAAGAGGTTTTAGGCAAGCACTGTTTCCCTAAGAAATTCCCCAGGAAGATTTTAGAAGGGTGTCCAAGGAAACCATATGGGAACAACAGAAAACTCCTGTATCATGTACAAAAATAATGGTCAGAATCCTGTTGGCTCTCTGAGCAAAGATCCATAAGGGGACTCTGAAGTCAGCATGGTCTTCTGTAAAAAACACCTGTAACCAACAGATTTGAAATCTTTGTCATGGCTTGTTGGAGCTGCACTAGAAGACAAAAATCAATCTACCAATTGTGGGCAACTAGGTGGTTCAGCAGATAGAGTATGCAGGCTTGGAATCAGGAAGACTAAAGTTCAAATCTGGCTGCAGACACTAGGTATATGACCACATTTGTCTCAGTTTCCTCATCTGTAAAAATGAGGTGGCAATAGCATCTATCTTCCATGGTTGTTATGAAAATAAAATGAGATAATAATTTTTTAGAATTTTGTTGTTTTTTTGATGAGCAGACTGATTTACCAAATGCCTGGAAAGACTTACATGAACTGATGCTGAATATAGTGAGTAGAATTAGGAGAGCATTGTACAAAACAACATCAAAATTATGTGATGATCACCTGTGATGGACTTGGCTCCTTTCAACAATGTGGTGATTCAAGATAATTTCAACAGCCTCAGGATGAAAAATTGCCATTCAGAGAGAGAATTATGGAATTCTCTGTGAATTGTGGATTAAAAAATAGTGTTTTCATCCTTTTGCTTATTTTTTTTCTTTCTTATGTATTTTCCCTCTTTTGGTATAATTTTTCTTACATAACATGACAAATATGGAAATATGTTTTAAAAGATTGCAAATATTTAACCTATATCAAATTGCTTACTGTCTTGGAGAGGGAGGGAGAGAGGGAGAAAAGTTAAGAACACAAAGTCTTACAAAAAAGAATTATTATTTTTTCCAAATTTTCTTCCTCCTTCCAGCCTTTAAGAAGACAAGCAGTAATATACCCATGATACATGTGAAATTATGCAAAACATATTTCTATATTAGCCATGTTGCAAAAAAAGAAAGAAAAATATAGAAAGTGAGGGGCAGCCAGGTTATGCTGTGGTCAGAGCACTAGCCCTGAGTTCAATTCAGCCTCAGACATCTGACATATACTAGCTATGGTACTCTGAGCAAGTCACATAACCCTGATTATCTTGGAAGGTAAAGAAAAAGAAAAAGAAAGAAAAATGTAGAAATGAAAAACAATATACTTCAATCTATGTTCAGAATTCATTAGTATGAGATAATAGTTGCACAGTGCTTAGCACAGTGCGCAGCACACAGTAAGTGATTTTTCAAAGTATTGTTTTTATTGGTATTATTGGTATTGTTATTAGGTGTCTCCTATATGCTGGACACTGTGCTCGGTGTGGGGTAGGAAAGTACATTTCTACTCACTGAACTTACTTTATAACGAAGAAACTATGTATAAAAATACATACAACATCAATTTAAAGTTAATGAATATGACAAAAATGCAAGGCAATTTGAGAGAGGGTACTAGCATTTAGGGTGATTAAGAAAAGTTTATTAAGATGGTATCTGGAGAGGGGTTCTATGAGAAAGAGTAAGAGTATTCATTCCTGCTCTGAGGAATGGCTGGTGGAAAGGCAGGAAAGTAGGAGATGGAGTGTTGTGAGGAGGGAAGGAGAAAAAGTCATTTTGGCTGGTTCACAAAATATTGGAGGGAGAGTAATATCCAACAAGATTGGAGAGCTGGGTTAAGCCCATGTTGTATAGGTCTTTAAAAAACTAAGCAGTGTTTATGCCTTATTCTAGAAGCAATAAGATACCCTTGGATTTGGTAGAGTAGAAGAATCTATGACTAAATCTGCATGTAAAGGAATCTTATGGTTGGATCTGCATGTAAAGAAAATGACTTTGGCAGCAGTGTATGGAATGAACTAGAGTGTTGAAAGACTGGATGCAAGAAAACAAATTAGCTAGCTGTTGAAATAATCTATGGTCTGAACTAAAGTAATAACTGTGAATGGAGAAATGCCTGCTATCAGTACATTACTCTTCAAAGAGGTAGAGATAATTTCTCCCAGAGTAGTCTGTATATTCCTGGTTCTACAACAGCCAGTATGGCTCAGCAGGAGACTGGCTCAAGAAATGGACAGGCACAGTGTCCAGGCAACATGTTCTTCAGGGAACTTTCAGGAGTTGAAATGAGTATGGTCTGTAATATTCAATGACTTTTCCAAAAGATCAAGAAGAGATGAATCAAAAACTATGGCAGTCAATAGAATGCTAGATTTGGATTAGGAAGACCTGAGTTTAAATTGGCTTTAAATACTTCCTAGCTATATGACATTGAGCCCTTAACTTCTTCTTATTTCTTAACTTCTGTATATCTCAGTTTCCTCAACTATAAAATGAGTATAATAATAAAACCTATCTCCCAGTGTTGTTGTAACAACTGAATAAGTTATTACTTGTAAAGTTCTTTGTATTTAATAAATACTAATTTACTTTCTTTCTTCTGATTTTTTCTCTTCCCTCTATTCCTCCCTTTGTTCCTTCTTCCTTCCTTCCTTCCTTCCTTCCTTCCTTCCTTCCTTCCTTCCTTCCTAAGGATGAGACATGGTCCTAGCTTCCTGTCCTAGGTCAAAGCAATGGAAGAGGGTGAGAAGAGGTAGCAGGAACCAGTCATTCCATCTAGAACTACAGCAAGATAATAGTATCAGTGTTCAGAGTAGAGTAAGGTAGGGCCTGCCTACCCTATCTAAGAGTGCAAAAATAGGTAGAGCCTTTTGGCAATTGGGGTTAAATAATTTGCCCAAGGTCACACAGCTAGGAAGTGTTAAGTGCTTGAGACCGGATTTGAATTCAGATCCTCCTGACTTCAGGGCTGGTGCCCTATGTACTGTGCCACCTAGATACCTCAAATGTCACATATATTGAAGAAATATCATGGGTTATTAGAAGCCAAATATGTAAGCCTGGAAGAAGTGTGATTCTGTCACAAATACAAGTAGAACTTCAATAAAAAGAATGATTTTGATAGAAAGACTCCAAGAATGGTTGGAAAAAATGAAGCACAAGATAAAAGATTTTACTTTTGGGGAAAAAAAATTACTTTTGAGGAAAAAATTGAAAGAAGAATAAATAGCTTATAACATAAGGTAGAAAGTATAATCCATGTAGTAAACTCAGAAAAAGAGAATGATATCAGCATCACTAAATACAGTGACACAATAAGAAATGTTAGAAAAATTTAAAAGACTAAAAAATCAGAATATGTGTAGTATCTACTATAGAAAACAAGTGACCTGGAAAACAAATTCAGTAGTGACATTTAAGAATCATCAAACTCTGTGAAAACCACAAACAAAACATCTGGATATATTTCAAGAAATAAGAGAAAACTGCCAATATCTATCTGACTAAGATAACAGGAGGCAGAGCATTATAGCAGAGTGATAGTAAACATTACAGTGAGCTCTCTTATACAAACTTCTCCATATAGATCTTAAAAATGCACCAGGCTGATCCTGATGGAGAAATTTAGAAAATGTCACAGTAAGTTATTTGTCCAACCAAGCTCACTATAGATAGATAAGGATGTCTTTGGGGACAAGATACTGGGGACAGGGTTAGGTCAGAGGCATGGTGGAGCATGCCCAAAGGCCAGCAAGAGACCCTATATCAGGACAAAAAAGGTTCTGGATTTATATCAGGGCACAACCAGACTGATAAGAGGACATTATGATAGAAACATATGCCAAATTGCAACCTTAATGACTACTACTCAGTGCAAGATCACAGATCTTGAAAGGGACAATTTAGACATAGTGATAGGGATCTGCCTCCAGATGCAGAGTAGGGTCTAATTTCTAGCATCTTGTTCAGGCTTCAGAGGAATAACTAAGCTGGGGACTTCAGAACAAAGAGGAATATAAGGAATTTTCCATCTGGTTAATAGGGGTAAATTCATTAGGAATGTACTCTTGCATAGACCCAAACCCAGGTCAAAAACTTGGAAAGCTCAGAGAAAGGGGTAGAAATTAGACTTGATCCCTTTAGGACCACTAAAACAGGCAGATTTATCTTGAGATCCTGAAGTAACACAGCATGCAATACCCTCAAGAAAGCAGCAACAGGACTCAAGAATTTCCTCAAGAAATGGGGCAAAGGCTACTCCTAATATCAAATCTGAAGCCAAGAAGTAGGCTGGAATAATGGAACAAAAAACAAACAAAAAAAAGAACACCCCCTGTCCTCCCCCCATAATGAGCTACTTATGATGGTGAGGGAGTTTAAGGCGCAACACAGAGGAAGAAGAGAATGACTTCAAAACATCTACAAGCAATAAAAAAACATAGTTTAGGCTCAAATTCAACTAGAATTTTTTTTAAAAAGATAAAGCAAGAATTTTTAAATAAGATTTTAAAATATTTTTGCAAGTCTAAGGAGAGCATTTGAGAGAGGGAATGGAAAAGAAATGAAAACTATGGAAAAAAAATTAGAAAGAGATTAGCAGCTTGTCACAAGAGCCACAAGATCTTATCAAAGTAACAAATTTCCTGAAAATTCAAATTGAGCAAATAGAAGCCAATAACTTCATGAGACAACAAGATATATTAAAACAAAGTCAAAAGACTGAAAAAAAATGAAGAAATGTAAGCTATATCATAGCAAAAACAACTGGACTGGAAAAAAAGATTAAAGAGAAATAAAAATAATTGGATAGATGAGCAGGAAGTGGGTGGGGAGGGAGCTAGATGACACATTGGATAGAGCAACAGTCCTAAGGAACTTGAGTTCAAATTCAATTTCAGAATGTGTGAGCCTGGGCAAGTAACTTAACCCCAATTGCCTCAAAAAATTTTTTGAATGTAAAAACTATACCAAACAAAGAGCTTGAAAATATATTCAAATCTAGAGGACAAAGTGAAAATGAAAAGAGGCCACTGATCATCTCCTCAAAGAAACTTTAAAATGTAAACTCCTAGAAACATTATAGTCCAGAGCTTCTAGGTAAAAAAAAAATACTGCAAACACTTAGAAAAGCATGTTCAAATATTGAGAATAATTCCCATAAATGAAGGAAAAACTTGGAATATGTTATTCTAGAAGACAAAGGATTTAGGACTTATAGTCAAGAATAACTCACCCAGAAAAACTGAGTATAATGTTCTAGTGCATGAAGTGAACCTTCAATTAAAGGACTTTTAATCATTCCTGATGAAAAGATCAAAAATACAAAGAAACACTGGAATGAAGTGAAACACAAAAAAATAAACATGAATGAACGATGAAAAAGGATTAGATGAAAACTTCTTACATTCAAATTGGGAGAAGTGATGCATGTGTCCCTCTGAATCCTATCATCATCGGAGTTCATAGATAGATTCAATAGGTACTACAAAATGCTTATTCCCCTTTCCCTCTCTTTAGAAAAGAATGGGAATTTGAGGAGGTGACCATAAATTAGGGAATAGCTGAACAAGTTATGTTATATTAATATGATAGAATCCTATTATGCTGAAATCTTGTCAGCATAATGACTAACCAGAATTTCAGAAGTCTAATGATCAAATATAATACTTACCCTCAATAGAGAGGTGAAGGACTTGAGAAACACTTTTTTAAAGTGGATAATATAGATATTTGCTTTGACTATACATGTTGTAATCAGGTTTATTCTTTCTATGTTCTCAAATGGGAAAGGGATTGAAGTAAGAAACAATAAGACATTTTTAAAAGATGAAAAAAAAAAGAATCAGATGATAGTTAAAAATTCAAAGAATCTACCCCCAAAAAAGGAGAGAGGGAAGAAATATTTTAAAAGAAAGCACAAATTGGAAAATCACCCAGTAATGTCATAGCAAAGATTCAAAGCTTGGGATAAAAGAAAAAAATATATAGCAAGTAGTCAGAAAGAAAGAGCTCAAGACACCAGTCAGGATCATACATGAACTCTTTTGAAACTATACTATAAAGTAGAGGAAAGTGTGTATGTGCTAAAAGACAAAACAACAACTGTTATAGACAAGAACTACTTATCACACAAAACTGAAAAAAATCCTACAATGAAAAAAAATGCATCTTTAAATAAATATAGGACCTTGAGCATTCCCTATTAAATGCCCAGAGCTGGGTAAAATACTTGAAACCCAAACACTAAATACTAGAGAAACATAGAAAAGTAAATACATTTATGTCTAATTTTAAAGGGCTAAATGATGACCAAATACTTACCTTCTGATAGAAGAAGAGATAAATGTGCATTTAGAATCCTATTGTCTTTCAAGGATCACAAAATGAGTATAGAAAGATAAAATTAGGGCCTAAAATGAGTTTGTCTTGTTTTATTAGTTTTGAGAAGAAAAAAAAAGAAAGAAAAAAAGGAATATGCTAGAGAGAAAAGTATTTTTAATTAAAAGTATTTAATTTATGGAATAAAACAAGCATTTCTATAACAGCATAATTACAAAAAGACTGCACATGAAACAGCAAATCTATTATGTATAACTTGCAATTCTTTTTGAATAGATAATAAAAAATTATCATGAAATTTTTTATCCCTTTTTTTCTCACCCAGTTAGAAATAGCAACCATTACACTCTCTCTCTCTCTCTCTCTCTCTCTCTCACACACACACACACACACACACACACACACACACACACACGTGTATGTGTGCGATCACAGACACATGTAAATTATTCTGTGCATACTTCTATTTATCAATTCTTTCTCTGGATGTGAATAATGTCTTCCTTCATCTGTTTTTTGTAGTTAATTTGGATATTTATTACAATCAAAATGACTTATTCCATTAAAGTTGTTCTTATAACAACATTGCTGTTACTTAGGAAATGAAGAGATGGCTGGCCTGGGAGCCCTATTTCAATGGAATCTTTGGGACTAGTTCTTTGCTCTCCTCTTTAGCTCTCCAGGCAAAGGGACAGAAGGTAGTGAAGATACTAACAGAAGTGTGAGTGCTAAAGCTGTCAAAATCTTTAAGGACAAAGAGTTTCCTAATGCTGAAGTTTCTTGGGAGCATGATTATGTTGGGAGTCCAGTCCAAGAGAATGCAAGCAGTGGGAACTGAATTAGAATGGTTCCTGAACTTTTTGTTCTCAGGTACCCCTTTACACTCTTAAAAAATAACTGAGGACCCTAAAGAGTTTTTGTTCATGTGGGTTATAACTATCAATATTTGCCATAATAGAACTTGACTAATAAAATTTTAAAATATTTATAAATTCATTTAAAAAACAATAATAAACCAATACATATTAATATACATAACCTGTTTTATAGGAAAAAAAAAAACCTGGCCTCACATATATATGTAGTTGGAATGGGGAGGAATAGTTTAATAGGCAAATAATGTCATTGTTATTGTGAAAAAAGTCTTGATTTCCTGTACATTCTGAAAGAATTTCAGGGACCACACTTAAAGAATCTCGTGTCTGAGAGTAAATACCAAGTGGGCTTTTTGTTTTTGCCAATTAATGAGAGCCAGTTCGATTTGGGTTTAAGGCATGGTCTTTAAGAAAGAAATCCAGCCAGTAAACCCCAATATATCTTGGGAGGCTTCAGTGATCAAAAACCCCTGACAAAAACAAAACAAAACATAGTTTTTAATATGATAACATATTATATGCTTACCAGTCCATCTTATTGTGGGGGAAAACAAGGTAGATTTTTCACAATAGACATAATATAATTTATTTTATGTTTCAAATAACAAAGTAGCTGTCCACATGAGGACTGGTTTAAAATTAAAGGTACTGCACTGAGAAATGTGGAAAAATTGATTATTTGGAGGCTCAACTGCTGCAACATTATAACTAAGATAGGAGATTAGAGAAGTGCTGGTCATACAGACCTAGGCAGCTACCCTTTGTTTTCCAATAGATCCCAAGTTGTTTTGAAAAATGTCTATTTGATAATAAAGGTTTTGTGAAGACAATTCATTTTTTACTTGAAGGATAACAAATCATCTCCATTTTCCAAATGAGGAGAGACAATATATAACACGAACAGAGAATTGATCTCAGAGCTAGGAAGATCTGTATTCAAGTGTTACTTCTGATACATACTGACCATGTGAGCCTGCTCACATCATGCAGCTTTCACGGGAACACACGAGACAAGGGTTAGAAGCCATGATTCAAATCCAACCTTCATAAATCTAATTTAGTATTTTTTCTTCTACCAGGATAATATTGTCTCCTCCTCCTCCTTCTCCTCCTCTTCCTCCTTCTTCCTCTCCTCTTTCTCCTCCTTCTTTCTTCTCCTTGTTCATCCTAACAAATATAAGAATATTTAGAATTTATATAGTACTTTAAGGTTTGTCAAAGTGCTTTACCTGAGTTATATCATCTTATGATTAGAACAACTTTGTGAAGTTGGTGATATTATTATCCCAGTTTTACAAATAAGGAAACTGAGGCCCAGAGTCCCCAAGCTGATAAGTGTCTGAGGCAGGATTTGAACCAAAGTTTTCCTGGCATCAAATCCAGCACTTTATGTATTGTGCCACTCAGCTGCCTCCATTGCACATCATGTTACTCTCTCCTTCCTTAATTCAGGATTGGAAAACCTAGGCTCAACTCCAGGATTGAGAGGAGGACTTTGATGAAGGATAATAAAGGATGTATTCTGGCTATATTGCTTATTATTCTCAACAAACATCCATCTTGTAGTCTAGTAAAAGTTATGTCTTGCTTCCCAGAATAATGTCTTTCAATACATAAAATAAAATACAAAGAAAATTACATTTAAACATAATTATTAATTTTTTAAAAAGTAATTTCACATACTCTAGGTTAAGAACTTCTCTTCTAAAGCATAATAGGAATGGCAACTATTTTTTAAATGATAATTGTCATCTATTTATGGTAATGGGTTAACCTGGAAAACCTATGCAAAGAGGCTAAGATATGATTCTGTGCCATATAATATGCTATTAAGGTTGTGAGCCATTGAATGGATGAAAGAACTGAACTCGATACGAAACTTGCCTTAGTCATTTGCTAACTTAATCCTGGGCAAATCACTTAAACTCTCTGGGCCTCAGTTTCTTAATCTGTAAAAAGGAGATAATAATGGCATATAAAATTGCTGTGGGATTCAAATGAGATTTTATATATATACATATTTATGTATATATAGATGCATATATATACATATATGTGTATATATACATGTGTATATATATATACACATACATACATATATATACACATATATAGTGCTTTGCTGACCTTAAAGTAAAGATGTAAGTTGCTACCATAAGGGGATTCGGGAGGATTTCTTAGGAGCCTATGCAAGTGTGTGTGTCTCTCTGTGTGTGTGTGTGTCTGTGTGTGTGAGTATACACATATAGATATATAATGTTGTTATCAACTAACTGTTATCAAGGGAAAAAACCTTGAACTTCAGTCAGCAAAGTTTGTATTCAAATCCTTCTCAGACACTAACTAGATAATACGAGGCAAATTACTTAATCATCAAGTTCTTTTCCTCCTTTGCCAAATGGGTATAATAGCATCTCTCTTTACAGGATGGTTGTGAGGACTGAATGAAATAACACACACACATATACACACACACAATAATACTTGGTAAATATTAAATTATCTTACTGTATGAATGCTAACTATTCTTTACTGTATCTGGTTTCATAACCTAGATCTTAGTTACTGGTTTGCTGAAACATATTTTAATTCCTTTTTTAAGGTGAATGAGAAAGATCATCAAGCCTCCCTATGGTGTCAGTTTTAAATATGTTCCTTTTGAAGGTCTTTTTCTAGATCTAACAGTACAGAGTTGGGGGTGGGTGGTGAAGAAATTGACTTTTTTAAAAGCAACATTTAAGTTCTTTTATTTAAAAAAAGACAAGAAATCTGCAGCAACAACACAGTGTCTAAATGTTTCCCTGGCAGTTTGTGTGAAATAACAATAAAGCCAGCATTGAAACACACAGAGAAGACAGTAGACTACTTGTATTTGATAGAATTACTAGAAACACTTCTTCCTGTCACAGGAAAATTTTTAAAAAATATGTACTATATATATATATATATATATATATACACATACACACACACACATGCATGGGTTTATATATGAATGGGTATGTGTATGTGTGTGTGTGTGCATGTGCATGTATGAAAGGTAGTCTTTTTTTCTTCCTCTGGGAGAGAAGTCTGTTGAAAAAAAAAAAATCCTAACAAAAGCAGCACCTATTCTCTAATTCTCTTGTAACTATTCACCCCTTGCATGGTTGATAATTTCCAGTTTATACAGTAACAGTGGCACATCTTCTTTAGCCAGGAAGGGATTTCTGTCTTATAGCCAGAATCTTTCCTTGTTCTCACTGTCTCTCTGACAGACTGTCTTGCTGCAGCTGGCTCCCCTCCCTCAAAGCCTCCTCCCTGTGAGGGCTCTCGTTGGGGGCCTTCTAAACAGTGACTTAGTGTTTTCAAAGGGGGGAGGGAAGAGAAAAAATAAGAGAAAGTTGTTTCACCCAGGGGTGATTTTTATGGGACTGAATTAGTTAGGGCCTCCAGCTTGGGCAATGAAAATAATTCTGTCCCTGTTTCCTGGGAAATAAATGATAAAAGGCATCTTGTCCCTGGCTATTTAATGATACCTTGACACAGTGACTCCATCCATTCTTCCTCTCATCCTATCCTTTTTTTCCAGATACATACATTCTTGGATATAGGACTGGTGAAAATGTAAGATTATTAGCTAAGGAGAATGCAAACAATGAGAGGAAAAATCCAATAAATGGTGCTTTATCTCTACTGGAAATGATTTCAATTGAGGCTATAATAATTATACTTCTCAATTCTGTAGCAGTTAAAAATTAATGAAATACTTTTCTTATAACAATTATGTTAAGTGGGTAGGGCAAATAATATTATTCCCATTTTATAGATGAGTAGACTGAGGACTCTGAGAAAAAAAAATCTGCCTAATTTCTAGCTGAGTGTCATGATTATGCACTAGGAAATTTAAAGAAAGGAAGAGTGGATGGAGATAAAATATCCCGACTAACCCCTCAGGCATAGGATTTAAGGCCTGATGAGATCTTAAAGATCATCTAGACCAAAGTTTCTTAACCTGTGGGTCCCAACCCCATAAACATGGGGGCTGCAAAATTATGATTTATGATTTTATATATTTATATGCCCGGGGTCACATAAAAATTTCTTGGGCAAAAAGGATAATAAGTGGGAAAAGTTTAAGAAACCTGATTTAGTCTCTCTTTGCAGATGAGAAAAAGAAGGATTAGGGAGTTAAAGGAATTTGCCCATGGCCAGCCCAATGTCCAAGCTGGAATTCAGACCCAGGTCACCAGACTCCAGTACTCTTTCAGCTACTCCCACCGGGTTGATTTTCTTCACTTAAAACTGAGCAATGACATTTCAGACTTTGGCACAAACCAGGCTCACATAATTAGAGGGTACATCCTCGGTAGCACATACCCCAGATTAGATCCAGTGACCCATCAATCATACAGTATCACCAACCTCGACTCCGAAGCCTGGGCTGTTAGGAGGTTCAGTTTGTCAAAGATAACACTTTCTTCCCTTGACTTGTAGCTAGCCTGTTTATCTAAGCTCCCTGGACATTTGCAAATCAAACTAGAAACCTCCAAAAAAAGAGCCTTTTGTGCTGGTGGGGATGGGAAGCTGGTGGGTAGGCTTACCTACATTGCCTGTTTATATGTAGGTTGTGGGAAGTTCCCATGAGAACTACTCTCAGACCATGTCATTTTCTTCTTTCTATAGAAAGTCATGGCCTAGAAGGGCAAAGGGCAACTCTTATGGATGCCTGGGGAAAATAACAAGTCAGAAATATTAGATGAATCTGAAGGAAACTAACATAGCAAAAATTTCAGCTTAGGTTTATATTGGAATTTCTTGAGTTCTTTGTGACATGACTTTTAAGGAGAGATGGACTCCAGTAATCATCATCAAAATCCTCTCATGTTTTGTTGTTGATGCCTCAGAAAGTTAGTTTTGTCCTAAACTGATGCAATTGGACTTGGCTGAGAAGATAAACTTCCTAACTTGAGCAAAAGAAAGAATGGAAGTTACTATGCATCTGGCATGGACCTGGACAGGAGCATTGCCAAGTAGGGGGAGATAACATATCTGTAGGGAGGTTGCTTGATACTTACGTTGGAATAACTCAATGGACTTGGGTTGTAATCACAGCCCTATGGGCACTGCTCTTCCTACTAATTTCCGGAATTACCTTTTATTTTTTGTATTATCTTCTCTATTCTCTTATTTATGAATAAATTGTATCCTCCAGGAGAAAGTAAGCTTTCTGGAGTCAGGTTTTGTGTCACTTTTATATTTGTGTCCCCAACACATAGTAGGTGCTTTATAAATGTTTGTTGGTTGATTACTCTTTAAGATCTTTCTCTGTCTCCTTTCACATGTCCTTATCTACCCAGCTAATATTCTAGATTTGTAAGGACCAAGTAAGATATAATCAAAATAGCAAATTGCAATATATTTAAGCTTTATTTCTCAGTGCTTTAAAAAGCAATTACTTGTGCTAGTAGTATCCAGAGTACTACTATGGGCCCAAGGCAAAACCATTCCTTTTCACTGGATTCTTCATCTTGAAGATGCTGAAGATACTGACCAGACCACCATCTCTCCCTGAGCTAATCCATACCAGAAGCCTTATTTCAATTAAGACCCAGAAAGGAGTCCTTAAGGGAAGTGATGAATGATTTCCAAAACAGATCATAGCCTCGTGATTCAGTGTATCCTCCCAGGGTCAACCACAGAATATGTTGGGATAAATTTCCTCATCAGGTGCAAATGAGGAACATACAACAAAGCATCTGATAGGAAACTTGGAGTGACTTTGCTCTGTTCCCAAACATACCAGTGGTGTCAGAAATTTTGAAATCAAATTCAGTTACTGGGATTGGAAGGTTGAGGGGGAAAGGAGGTTGGAGTAATTGAGGAAAGCTACAGGCTGCATATGGAAAATAAGACTTGATCTGGAGTTTCAATAATAAGCAGCATTTGGTGGGTAAGAAGCCCTTCAGTTTCCACGTTTCTAAAATGGAGCTATACTATTTGTGTTCTTTACCTCATAGGCTGTGAAGAAAGTGCTTTGTAAACCTTAAAAAGCAGTAAAAATATGACCTGTTCATATTACCTCAAAAACAATTTTAAAAATTAACTGGGGAAACTTCTTACCCTATTGGTACTACTCACATATCATTAATGCACACAGCAAACATGTGACAAATCTGTCTGCTTTTCTTCCTTCAGGGGCCTTTCACTTCTTTTCTATCAACCCATTCCCTACTACACAGATTCCTGATCTCTTAGAGCTAATTCCCTAATCACAGGCATTGTGATAGAGGGGAAAGAGCACTGACTGGTTCCAGGGATTGTGGATTCACATCCCACCTCTGACACTTATTTGCTGGATAATGTTAGTTGGCTAGATCATTTAACCTCCTTGGAGTTCAGTTTACTTATCTATAAAATGACTGGATATCTCTAAGGTTGAAGATAATATCTGTAGAGTGCTTAGCACAGTGTCTGGTACATAGTAGGCACTATATAAAAGCTTATTGCCTCTCCTCCTCCCACCACAACCTTTCAGCTCTAGATCTATGTGTCAAAAGAGAGAATTGTCCAATTATTGCATGATTATACCTAAGTATCAGAGAAGGACAGCCTATGCAAGAAATAAAGTGAAAACAGAATGTGAATCATTCTTAGATTTCTTCATCCTTAACATAATTCTGTTGTGATGAAAGGAGCCTCTAAGATTTCTAAAGGACCTTTATTGTGAATCCTTATTTTTGACTTAATATTTGTCTGAGAAAATTACCAAACAGCTAGGGAATTAAGGAAAGAGAACCTTGATGGAAAGGAGGCACTCAGGTCAACTCTACAAAAATTAGAATGTTTATACCTACACTTTTATCTCCCACTTTTTACTTATACTTGATATTGTGGTATGTTGGCAAGGGCACTGAATTTAGAATGAGAAAACTTGGTTTAGATCCTGCTTCTTTTAAGTATTGCTTAAGTGATTTTGGACAAGTCATTGTCACTCTCAAGGCCTCAGTGTCCTCACCTGAAAAATAAGATTACATTAGATAATCTCTCCATTTCCAGCTCTAAATCCTAAACTGAAGAAGATAATGTGTGCAATCTGTTTGAGAAATCCAGATATATGAGTTGAGACATGTAATTTGATGTTAAAGAACAAACATGAGCATCTTAAATTTACTTTCTACATGTAAGCTATAAATTAGTTTCAGAAGCTACCTTATAACCAAAAAGTCTGGTTAAATATCAGAGTTCCAATACTCACCTGTCTCCATCCAAGGAGGTAAAACTCAAGAATGTTAGTAGCAGGTACTCCTGAAAGTTAGATACTAGACAGCTCTTAAGTCTAGCTCAACTTTTCCTACTCAAATGGAAATAGTTATATGGCATTTCTTCATAGGGTGACTCTAAGTTGCCCATACCAAATCTCAGGCTTAGAAAGCATCAAATATGGATTTATTTGTACAGTATGAGCAAAAAAATTTCCCTTTTGGTGTGCCTCAGTTTTCTCTCCTTTTAAATGAGATGATCAGTCTATATAATTTTCAAAGTTTCTTTCAGTTCAAAATCTATGATTCCAAAGTTACTACCATAAAAGACCAAATGGAGAAGAATAAAATAGTTCACTTAAGGGAAGGGGGGAAAACAGTAGAAAAATAGGACTGAAAATGGGAATTGAAAGAAAGCAAGCACATCCTCATTGTTTTGGTTTTGGAGAGTTTTTTTAATAATAATAATAATAATAATACACACACACACACATACACACACACACACACACACACACACACACACACATATATATATATATATATATATGTAGTGTAATTCAAAAATAGTTCTCAAATCTGTTGATCTTTAAGTTCCTCAAAGTAAATTCCATACAGTAGCCTTTGAGGCTACTGGTTCATAGCGATTTGACTCTTTGTGGTCAACAAAGCTTCTTAAACTATGGGTTGCAACTATCAGGTAACAGAATGTGGGGATTGCAAAATTATGATTTATTATCATTAAAAATTAATATGTATGGGGCATTTAGGTGGGGCAGTGACTAGAGCACCAGCCCTGAAGTCAGAAGGACCTGAGTTCAAATCTAATCTCAGACACTTAATACTTCCTAGCTGTGTGACCCTGGGCAAGTCACTTAACCCCAATTGCCTCAGCAAAAAAAAAAAAAATTATAATAATAAAATAATAATAATATGTGTATATATATATATATATATATATATATATATATATATATATATATACCTAGGGTTATGTATAAATTTTTTGAATGAAAAGGGGTCACAAGTAGAAAAAGTTTAAGAAACCCTGATATAGATAGTGTCAGAATTGGGATTCAAACCCAAGTATCTAACTACAGATCCACTGAAGTTAATTACCATAGCTAGGAAACTAAGTGGTACAGTCAATAGAATGCTGGGTCTGGAATCAGGAAGACCTCTGGCACTTAGTAGGTGTGTGACTCTGAACAAGTCACTTAATCTCTTTCTCAGTCTCCTCATCTGAAATGGGGATAATAATAGCACCTTGAGTTATCATTAGGATCAAATAAAAAAATATTTATAAAGCATTTAGCACAGTTCCCTGGCACAGTAGGGACTATATAAATGCTAGTTCCTATTATAATTATCAATAGAAATAAATTAAGATGGCTCATCAAATCATAAAAGCAAAATATCAGAATGTTAGAGATGGAAGGGCAAAGACTATCCATACATTTATGACAGAAAAGGAATCTTGTCTCTGGTTTCCATGAGAAGTTCTAAAGTCATCATTATTATTGCATTTATAACATTTTACAAATATTATATCAAATTTTCCTCACAATAATCCTAGGATGTGGGTTGCTATTATTATCCCCATTTTATAAATAAGAAAATGGAAACAGAGATATATTAAAGTATTAAAGATATGTTATAGGGGCATTCATTACTCACTGAAGCATCCCACACCATTTGGACTCCTCTTTAATGGTCAAGAATTTTTTTTGAAACACATTGAGTTAAAATATTCTTCCTTTCAGCTTTTCACTCCTCACTCCTAATTCTGCCCTCTAAAGACAAATAGAGCAAATCTGTTCCCTTTTCTGTATTTGAGTTTTCAAATGCCTGAGGTTGGTTATCAAGTTTCCCCTTCTCTTTCTCTTCTTTAGGAATAACATCCATAGCTCCTTTCATGGCTTCTTGCCAGATAGTCCAGAAAGATAAGAAGGGAACAGGTGTAGATCACTTGAAGGAAACTTTCTAGAAATATAAAAGACATAATTGAAGTTGCATCCCATGATTCCCTCAAATCGCCAGCTTCTCCACACCACGGCTTGCATGCCAAGTATAACGGGAAACAAACTTTCATCCAAAATGGTTTCATTGATTCACCATTGGTATGGCATGTTCTTTTGAGTTATTTTTTTTCTGGTAGAATGAATGGACTTGTATGATCTCAACTATAATTCTTTCTCTAGTACTTGGACCCCATAAGATACATCTATGAAAGAGCTGGACTTGCTTAAAGGTATATGAGGATCTGTTTTAATTAGTCCTGTCAATTCTGACTTCATAATACATTTCACATATATATTCTCCTTTCTATTTCTAGTGCCATCATTCTGCTACAGTCACCCTTATTCCTACTTTTTATAGCCTTCTAATATATGTTTTCTCTAGTGTATCTTTTATAGCTAGATCCCTAACTAGAACAATGTAAGTGGGGCTCTGCTCCAGGCTGCCAACATTATATAAAATGAACTTTCTTTTTAGGGAACTTAATTGTCTCTAGTGATCACCATTCCTCCATTTTACCTCATCTTCCTCCATTAATCTAGCCTGTTACTTCCAGGCAACCACAATTGTGGTACCTCTCCCCTGAGGCCCTTTCTTCCTGAGCCCCAGGGGTATCAGTTAGACTTTAGGGAGTATGTATTCTATCTTCTAACAGCATGCTGCACCCATGATTGTATTGTCCTCTGTGTCGATCTGCATTTACCTCCTTTTTCTTGGCAGCCAAGGTTCTTCACAACCTGATGCCACCCTCTTGTTCTAATCTTATTTGAAAGCAGGATAGTATAGTAAAGGATAGCTAGACTTGACGTTGACAGAAATCTAAGTTTGAATCTCACTCTTGATACTTTTTGTCTGTATCACCATTCTTTCTAAGCTCAAGTTTTCTCAGTTTAAAAAAACCATGAATAATATCTATAGTACCTACCTTATAAATTGTTATTAAGGTCAAAAGGAAAATTGTCTGGAATAAGCACTGGGTCTAGATATAGAGGACCAAGATTCAAATCCCATTTCTAATTCTTCCTCAAATTAATAAGATTCACAAAAATGACAAAAAAAGGCAACTGTTGGAAGAACTGCAGGAAGATGGTCACACTAATACACTGTTAGTGGTGTTTTAATTGGTCCAGCCATTCTGGAAAGCAATTTAGAACCATTCTTCTACAGTCAAGAAAATCTAAATATTCTTGACTTTGTAATACTTTTTACAATGACCAAAAGAAATTAAAAAAAAAGAAGAAAATGCCTTAGCAGTTCTTTTTGTGGTCGAATATGACTAGACGCTAAGAGAGTACTCATTTACTATGGAATGGTTTAACAAATTATAGTATATGAATGTAATGGATGAGTGGAATCGAGTTTTTTAATTGAAATGATCTACTGAATATTTAAAAGATGTGCTCACTGAGCATTATCAATAAATATTTATGCCTATAAAACATTTAAGCTCCTTGGTTTAAAAAATGTCTACATAAAAATGCACTATCTTTTATACTATTCCATCCTATTCATCCATTTCTGAAACCCTCTAAAGAAATTAAAATATTGCAAATTTAATTAATTCAGTCAACATTATTCAAATGATTACCAAGTACTTATTTTACCTAACCCATGGTACTGGGCACCTGAGAATAAACAAAGATTAAAAACAACATGACCCCTGTCATCAATGAGTTTACAATATAGTAGAAGACATAAGAATAGAAAAGAAAAAAAGACTCATCGATCTGGAAGGGACTTCAGAGATTATTCAATCTAACCTTTACTTATATTATGAATCCTATTATGAATCCTGTCTATATCCTCAAGAAGTGATTGTTCAGCTTCTGATTAAAGCCCTCTAGTAAAGGAGAATTTATTACTTTCCAAGGCAGTTCATTTCCATTTTGGACAGTTCTAATTGTGAGAAATTTTTATTGTGTTAAGAAGGGTAAAAGCATTACATTGGTGTAGAAAGGAGAAAAAAGGGGATAGAACTTGGTATTTCTTTTAATTGGAAGTGTGAAAGGAGAGAAGAGAAATGTGGAGGAAGAGGTGAGGGCAGCAGGTATCAACGAAACACTCTAAAAGGTTGAATACACACACACACACACACACACACATACACACACACATATATATGTATACATTCATATATATATATATATATTTTGATATAGAAATAAATCAACTTCAATGAGGGAGGGGAAGATGGGAAGAAGAGAAAAGTGAGGGAATAGAGGCAAATAAAAGGAAAAAATCTTGTCCTTAAAAGGAGGGGGAGAAGAGGAATAAAGTTAGAATTAGAATGTGAAGAGATTACCATCACCCAGAGAATAGATGAAGGTATGTAGTATATGAATGCAATGGAACATCTGAGTTTTAAAATTGTAATAAAAAAGATGATTTCTGAGAAACTTGCATAGTATGAACTGATGCAGAGTAAAGTGAGCTGACAACAATATTGTAAAGATGAGCAACTTTTTAAGACTGAAGAATTCTGATCATTGCAATAATTAACTTAGTCTCCAGGGGAATTATAATGAAGTATATAACCCATTTCTTAACAGAAAGGTGATAGATTCAGGTGCTAAAAGAGAAAAATATATTTAAACGACCAATGTATAAATAGTTCTACAAGTTTCTTACAATGGTTTTTATTGGGGAAGGAGTTAGGGAGAAGAGGGAAATTAGTAATAATGATTTAGAAACAGAGAGAGAGAGAGAGAGAGAGAGAGAGAGAGAGAGAGAGAGAGAGAGATTTTTTAATGCATAGAACAGAAGGAAATTCAGAAGGAAGCAAAGAGTTTTGAAAATAATGTGTGAAATTTTACAGATACACACATTTTTTGTGTATATTCTACTGTGTATATGGAAATGTCATTATTTTTGGTGCATTCAGAACAAAGAAATTTTGAACTCAAAATTCAAAAATTTTGAATCATCAAAAAGCTCAAGATGAGCTTGATAATCTTATAAAAACATAGCTAGATTTGCATGAAATAATGAAAAGCAAAATTAACCAAGAGAATGTTGTATACAATAGTAGCAATACTCTTTTAAGAACATCACTTTGACTATTATAAATACTCAAATTAACTACAAAGGACATATGAAGGAAGAAGCTATCTGCATCCAAAGAAATGAGAAATGGAAGTATGTATAGAAATGACTTTATATATCAATTTGTCTATCTATCTACCTATCTTTCTATCTGTCTATCTGTCTGTCTGTCTCCATCAGTCAATCTATCTGTCTATATTTGTGTGTGAATATTTGTGTGTAATGGTAGCCATTTTTAAAGGGGAAGAGAAAAAAAGAAGAAAAAATAAATATACATGATAATTTATTATGTATTTAAAAGAAATAATGAATTGTTCATAATAGATTTATAGTTTCTTATGCAATCTTTTTTATTATACCATGTTATGGAAATACTTTTCTTATTCCATACATTTTAAGGAAATGAATGAAATAAAAGCTATCGCATTAGTCCAGGTAAGAGACAATAAAGACCTGAACTAGGGTGGTAACATGTGAACAGAGAAAAGGGAACATCTATATATCTATATAATATGTATGTATCTATATGTAAATAATATGTATATATCTATATGTAAAACACATATATGTGTGTTTTTACATTAAAATTTTATTTTTAATTTATGAAATGAAACAAGTATTTTTATAATATAGTGTAATAAAAAGATGATTGCTCATAAAACTGAAAATCCATTATATTCAACTTGTTATTCCTTTAAATATGTAATAAAGTTATCCTGTAAATTTCTTCCTTTTTCCTTCTCTCCTCCCCCTCCCACCATAGAGATGGCTATCATTAGATGCAAACATGTGTGTGTGTGTGTATGTATACACACATATATATGTATATGTACATAAAATTATTCCATATATAATCCTATTTATCACAGGTTTTTCATCATACATTTTCAAATGCCTTTAGATTTTCAAATAGATAATTGGGGTAGAGAAAAGAGGAATTAAAATTAACTAGTATAAGCAGATTTTTTAAAGAGCTTGAGAAGATATAGGATAACTAGTGAAAATGTTAAGATCTATTGAAGTTTTTTGTTCGTTTTGTTTTGTTTTGTTTTAGGAATAGGGGCTACATGATTGTCTTTGTAGGTAGCTAGGAAGAAACCAGTAAATCAAGAAAGATTGAAGAATTTTCTACAGAAGATGGGGAGAAATTAGGGTAAGGGGAAAGATAAGTATTAACCATCATACTGCAGTAGGAGAGCAAGTTTGACAGGTAAGATTTACCAAGATCTGACTCATTTCTCAAAGGAAGGGGCTTTTATTATTGTAAAAGCAGACAGATCAGAGAAGTGGTTGGTCTTAGGAGATAGCTTGTGATAGATATTTATATTTCTTCCCAGCGGGGGTTACTCTTCAGTCATTGTTTAAGGACTCATAAATTAATAAGACCTAGAGCTTGAAACGTTTAGCTTCTTACACCTGGTTGAGTGGGCAACAGCTTCTTGTTTTTCTGCTGCAATTAGCCACTCATGCGGGGAACTAACTAGGGCCCTGCTGGGGCCCAGTCCAGTACTCTCAAGTAGGCACACATATGTGTATCTCCTGTGTATGGCCAGTGCACACAATGAAGAAACAGCTCACATGCTTGATGCTCTACAGCCATCATGGGCCTGTTCTCTGCTGAGTATTTTCAGCATTGTCCTGTATATCGATCCCTGTGGGATAGTGGACACAGGGTTTACAATATCTGCTGTGCATTGCTCCCTACTGTAAGCCTTTGGGGATATCTTTCCTTGATCACTCACAACATCTCAACTTCATTCTCCTGGAACATAGAGGCTATAGCCCCTCCTTGATAAGCGAAAACTGACAGTTGTTTAATTTTACTAACAAGACTCAAATAAAAGACAACTAACGTATCCACTAGCTTTTCTTTTCTGACAGTAAGTTTGGCTGGATAGCCAAACCTCCATCACAAATTTTAGGGTTAGATATACCCTAAATCCTCTCTGGTTTAGCATGCAAATGGATCTGAGTCAGAACAAAAAGTAAACTTTATAACAAAATTAGTCTGTGTTCACATAGCCTATTCCCATCATTGTTATGATATCTGTCTGTAGCAAGTTTTGGAGCTTTATTTTGGATTTTCTGAAAAACTAAAGTTGACTTGCATTATGATTGTTATTGTATTATTATAAATAAATACATAGAAAGGGTTAAGGGAGAGAAGTGAGGTTTCTAGTTAAAGGACTTCTCAATGTAAAGCAAAAACTTTACTATCTTTTGGCCTAACTTGTCATTTATTTTGTTGAGGTTTATTTAAACTAGGGTTTTCATTTTTTTTCCTTTTTCTTCCTCCCCACCCTCCCCCTTCATGAATCCATTTGATAGTTTGGTGAAGTCTATGTTTTAGAATGTTTTAAATTATGTTTAGAATATTTTAAAATGAAAAAAATAAATTTATCAGATCTCTAAGGAATTGATTACACTTAAATGCAGTTATCAAATAACAACAAAACAACTTAAATCCCCAAACCAAAATTCAGGGACCATGATTTAAGGACTTTTGATTTAAAGGGATATAAGCCTGTAGCTGGTGTGTGTGTGTGTGTGTGTGTGTGTGTGTGTGTGTGTGTGTATACAAAGTATATTTTCAAGTTATTGTTCCTTCAGCAATGTTAAAGAGGTCTCATGGTGTAATTTCCCTCCATTTTGGGTTTGTTGCTACTAGAGTCAGAGAGAAGCATGCTGGACTGGCGCTGGTCTACCAGGTGCACATGCCACAGTATGGGTGGTGTGGGGTACTTGAGAGGAACAGATGGAGAAGGATCCAGGATCAAGCAGCAAGGAAACATTCAGCTGTGCAACAGAGAGGTATGAAACTGATAACTCCCATAGTTTCCATGGCCCCTCCCAGTCTAAAATAGCCAGGGCCCTTTCATTAATCAGTGACTCCCACCCCCCTTCGTCGAGCCTAAACTGGCAAGTGCACATTTGGCTGTTGGAGAGGCAGGTGGTTCTGGCTTTGGGCCAGTGGCCAATCAACACGTCCTCCTCAGATTTACCACAGCTTCCTCTGTCTTTTGCTTTGGCTTCTTGCTACCAAGACCAAAGCTAGTAGGAAAAATATGATCTTATCATAGCTTATGCTTCATACTGAAATGGAAGAGATAGAGAATGGAATGGGATATTCCAGAGAGACTTAGGGTTAAGAATAGCAACCCAGGCTCTCTCTTACTTACTCTAAAACAAAATGGATCTCTGAGTGGCTTCATGATGGAGTAAAGTTCTGGGTTTCCATGAAAGGCACATCCTGTATCTGATAAATGCCTGCTCCTCTTTACAGCCGATTATAGCCGTGTGTGCATGTATGTGTATACACACATACATATATATGTATATAACACATACAAACCACAGTAACAGCAATATTGTTTAATGTTCTATTGTGAATAATTTAGCTACTCTTAACAATATAATGATCCAAAACAATTCTGAAAGACTTATGATGAAAGGTACTGTCCCTCTTTGGAGAAAAAAACTGGTAGAACAACTGGTGGTACAGATTGAGAATTTTTTTTTACTTTATTTTTCTTGTCTGTGTTTTCTTTCATGGCATAACTTACATGGAAATATGTTTTGCCTAACTACACAAGAATAACCTATATCAAATTGTTTGCCTTTTCAATGAAGGAGGGAGGAAAGGGATGGAAGAAGAGAATTTGGAACTCAAAATTTGAAAAAAAAGTTAAATTTGTTTTTAATGTAATCTGGGGAAAATAATATATATATATATGTACATATATATATATATTCACTTATACATGTATACTTGTGTGCATGTGTGTATATATAGTCCTGTAGAATTGACACTTTCAAATTGTGGTTCTGGAGAAGATTTTTGAGAGTCCTTTGGATAGCAAGGAAATCAAATTAGTTAATACTTAAAGATATCAATTTAGACTACTCACTAGAAAGTCGAATATTAAAATTGAAGATTAAATATTTTTGCCACATAATGAGAAGACAGAACTCATTGCAAAAGTTCCCAAGATTAGGAAAGATTAAAGAGAGAAGGAAAAAGGGATGGCAGAGAGTGATATAGAAAGATAATATCATGGAACCAGGGAACATAGGCTTACTTGTTAGATTCTAAGTTCTTTGAGATCAAAGACCATGTCTTAGTCATCTCTTTTCCTTTAGTGATTTTCACATAATACCTCAATACCTTTAAGATTGGTGATTTCATTCCTTCCATGCAGATCACAGACATACTTTGCTTCAGTAGATAACACGAGTTGTTGTGGTCTAAAAGTGCCTTAGCTTCCAGTCATCCTTCTTGTATTGAGTATGGCTTTTTGATGCCAGATATAAAGCAGCCCATTGCAATATTGTCATCAAATCTTTTCTAGCTTGCTAAACTAACAGAATTTGCCTCAACTTTGAGGAGCCAATCATCTCAAGCTATACTTAGTATGTAGTCGTTAAAAGTTTATTGTGAGGCAGTGGTACTGTAGTGGAAAGTTGTTAGAGGACCACCCAAGGGGTGAACAACTTCTGTGGACTCAGCTGGTGGGATGTGCCAACTTAGACTGACCACTGCCTCTGGCACATGGTTGGTGGCTAGAGGAGCTCCTAATATAGGGGTCTCAGAAGAAAAGAACTTATGAAACAGCCCATAGTGCAAATCCCAACATAGATCCAAAGTATAAATCAGAAATTTAGAAAAGTTCTGCTTCCTTTGAACTCCAAGGAACATGATGCTCCTCTTGAAATTTCATCCAGCTATTTCACTCAGCTTCCCAATTCCTCAGCTTCCTCTGCTTTCTTATTATAGGATACAAAAGTGTACTAAATTCCCAAAGCCTTTCTTTATAAAGGACAGGGAGGTACCTTCTCTAGATTATTTTCCACTTTCCCTCTATAAATCTGCTTGTTTTGAACTCCAAGGAAGAGTAAACTGACCTGATGGCCCTTTACTTCCTGTTGAAACTCCTTTTCCAGATTTCTTTTGTGTGTTGTTTTCCCTCATTGGATTATAAACTCCCTGAGGGCAAGAACTGTCTTTCTTATGTTTATCCTTAGTGTTAGTACCTGACTTGGCTCTCACCAAGAGCTTAATAAATGTTTTGTTGATTTGAAGTTGGGATATGAAAACCTGTGTTCAAATTGCATCATTATTCTCTGTGTGTATATATGCTTTATTCTTCCCTTTATTTCTGTGATCCTCGGTTTTCTCATCTGTAAAAATATGGTTAATGTCACTTTTTACTATCTATATAGTTAGGTTGTTGAGAACAAACTCTCTTTTAACAAAACAGTTAAAAACAGCTCTGGAAAAGTGAGCCATTATTTGTTGAATGAATGAATGGCTAGTCTTCAAAGATTCTGAATATAGAGCTATAACCAAATTGGGGCATAGAAGGGCATTGCCTCATAGGGAGGCAGCTTCTTCCCTCTCCCCTCCAACTTATGTAAAGGGTTGGTTAGAGTAGTTCTTTGATCCATTAAAAAGTAAGTCTCCTTGATTTGTTCTCTAAGTCATTTGTCTTTGATATCAGATATCGTACATTATTTTCTATTTTTTCAGACTTTTGATCTCCACTTCATAGGGTCATATACACAAACACACATATTATTGCCATGTCCGCATTAGAATACAGAAAGATTACCTATGAAACATTTCTATTTCATAATATTGTTATTTTTAAATACACAATAAATTTCACATCTACTTTCAAAGCTCTCCTGACTGTGTTTCTTTCTGTTCTCTTCTGTGCATTTTAAAATGTTACACTCTTTCCTCTCCCCACTCCAATCTCTGCATTAATGCTCAGATTCTCCAAAATAATTTATTTGATCATTTGTTATATTTCAATCATATTCTATTAGATTCATGTGCCACGATTTGGTCGGTTGTCTAAGAGATGATTTAAAGTACTGCTTTGGCTTCTTGTTCCTTGCCAACTCCTACTTCCTTCCTTTTAGTTCATCCCTCTCCCCCTCTTCAAGATAGATCATTTTGTTTTGCTTGCAGTTATTCGTTTACCAATGTTGGGTATTAAACTTAACAACAACCTCCCCATCACCTTCATTTCCTGTTGAGTTTGATATATTTCTATACCAAAATCTTTGTGTATTTGTGTTTATGTATATGTATATATAATTTCCTTCTTTAAACTTTTCAAGAGTGAGATTCTACTAGTGTACTCTCCCTCTCTTTTCTCTTTCTCTTTTTCAAATCCTTAGACCAGAATCAATTCACCTCCTTGGACTTTTATTTTTCTGATTTAACTCTCTCAATAACCTTTGAAAACAATGAAGTTCTGGAGATAATTAGTTCTTTCCCCTTTATTAGAATGTTAGCACTAACTAATCATATAGCTTCTTATAATTATTTACTCAATAAAATTTATCTTTCTAAGTTTGGATTTTGTTTGTTTGTTTTTTGGTCTCTTGTATTTTTATTTCAAGGTTCTTTTACAAAAAATTTTTTCATTATAAATGCTTGAAAGTCCTGCTATGAATGGTCTAATTGTTTGCCTGTTGGATTATAATCAGCTTTGCAAGATAAATCATTCTTGGTTGTATGCCTATCTCTTTTGCCTTTTGAAATATTATGTTCCAAGATCACCTCTTAGTCATAGCAGAAACTGCCAGGTCTTGTGTGATTCTGACTGTGATCCTTTGATACTTGAATTCTTTCTTTCTTGATGCTTGCAGTATTCTTTCTTTGATATGGGAGTTCTGGGATTTGGACTATGACATTCTTTTGGAGTTCCTTTCATGAGATGATTGATGGATTTTTCTTATTTTATTTATGTGTTTATTTAGTGGTATTAGGTCCCCATGTGGAAAGTGCTGATTAGAATAGAAACTCTAAATTGTTTCCTTTATAATCTGGGTCACATCATCCATTTTCAGATAGTCAGTATCTTCCTATTCTTTGGGGCTCAGCAAAACTTAGTGTAAGCACCCAATTGATTTTTGTTACTACTGTAGCTCAAAACTCTAAAATTTAAGAAATCCATCAGTCTCAGCCTCCCCAAAAGAAGGAATTACAGGCATGTTCAAGCATACCAAGAAATTCTTTCTATTTTTACTTTGCTTTCTAGTTCTAGTATATCTCAGTAATTTTCAGTTAGAATTTCTTGAAATAAAATGTCTAGGCTTTTTTGTTTTATTATTTTTTAGAAAGTTAAATGTTGTTTAAATGATTTATCCTTGACTTATTGTGCAAGTCAGTTATTTTTAAAATCAGATAACTTAGATATTTTTCTCTTTTTTTCAATCTTTTGATCCCTACTTTATAGGTTAACCCATCTCCACTCTCCCTCCCTAGCCTTGCATCTTTGAAGTAGAGTGCTGGATCTTCTCTCTAGTGTCTGAGAACAGAGTGATAGGGAACTCAGAGCCTCTGGACGTTGTTTGTTCCAGTGGGAGCACTGTGGTATAATAGCAGTTTTCTGCTGCAGCTTCCCAGCACTTTCAAGTACCAATTCTAGAGCTTCCTGTCCACTCTAGCTTTCTGACTGGGGTTGGACAGGGTGAAGGGGAGGAGGGGGGGAGAGGGCGGGGGGAGGGGAAGAGAGGGAGGGAGAAAAGGGAGAGAGAGAAGGGGTTTAGGGGAATTCTTTGTTTAGCAAGAACAAATGTCTCTCTCTTTCATTTCTGATCATGCAGAGTACAAGTATTGGCTCTGGTTTTGATGACAAATCCCCTTTCCTATTGTCCTTGGGCTTCTGGTGAACCATTTATGCAGTCCTAAAGTAGAAGAAATACTTTATTATCATTGGATTCCTGTTCATTATGCAGTCTGATATGAACTTCAAGTATTTTCTGGAGTTGTTATTTGAGAATTGAGTCTTCTGTTCATATACCACCTATCTTGGCTGAATTATTTGATTAATTTAATGAGTTAACCTGGAAGTAAAACTTTCTTAGGCCATTTAAATCGTAAATATCTCTCTGACTACAGGAAGTAGATATGTCTATGGGCTTCTCATTAAACAGACAAAAGACAACTTTCTGATTTTCAGTGACTGAGGTTACCCTAAGAAAGATTGCTTGGTTCGGAGCCACCCTGAATATTTTCTTGTCAATAAATTCCTTTGGTTAAGATTATTTCTTAATATATTTGGTTAGCTTCAGCTCTTAGGAATATAGAGTCTGTTGGGAGAATCTACTCTCTCCAATGGACTGTGAACATGGGTCCAAAGACTGCCTACTCCTTTTGGAATTCTTTTTCACTTTTTCTGTTGCATATTTTTATGGAATGCATGGAGTATGAGAGCAGGGGTTAGGGGTTCCCTAAAATCTCAGGGATTGCATCAAGGATTGTTCTCATTGAGAGATATATTGACAATTCAAGGTTTGAAACAAAAGCTCACCTTGAGATAAACTCATCAAATTGATTAGTGAACTTCCTAATTAATCCTTTATATTATCTCTCCATTAAATATTTGCCATTACTAGCAAATCAAAACTAGGTAGGCTTTTTAGTACCCTTGTCTGTGTCCCCATTTCTGAATAGTTCCATGACCATGCTTCCTTGGAAGGATATTTATCATATAATTCCAAACAAAGCATTCATACTTTGTTTATTTTTATTCCATAATTAATTTTGTTACCCTGATGTACTGATATTCTAATATGATCATGATCTTTTTGATATTGATATTTCCTTCAAGGGTACAGATAATTATCTATCTATCTATCTATCTATAATATATATACCTATTAATCTTGTGCTAATTCTTGTCCAAATTTACCAAAATTCCTCCACAAAGGATTTACTCAGTAGACTAGAAACCTTCTTCTATTTCTTTTAATTTATCACAAATATCAGTACCATCTATCAGTACCTCCTTCTGTGTCACTGTACTGTCACTTGCTAGTCATGCACATTCATGACATAAACCAAGAGATCAACCAAATCAAGTCAATAGCATGGATTAAACACTTGTGATATGCATAGTATTAAGTAACATTTCCTTATCTTACGAAGTATCCATTCTCATGGGCAAAGAAAACACAAGTAATAATGTATATACAAGTTTCTATTCGCTGGTAGTCCTTTATTGGAAAGTTTTGGAAGTTCTCTATTTCAAAAGGTTCAATTCTTTTTTCCCTCTGTAGAATTATACTCAATTTTTCTGGCTAAGTTATTCTTAGTTACAAGTCTATATTTTTTTGTCATTGCTATTCTCTCTGATTTTTTAGTAGTGACTGCTAAATTATGTGTGATCTTCCCTGTGGTTCCTTGATACCTTAATTATTTCTTTCTGGCTGCTTTTAATATTGTTTCTTTGACCTGAATTTTGGCTAAGGGAGTTTTTATTTTGGGGTTTCTATCAGGAGATAACTAATGGATTCTTTCTCTTTCCATTCTTTCCTTTGGTTCCAAAAGATCTGGGTAGTTTTAAGATTTCTTTTTTCCTAATATTATAAGGATATCAGAGCAACATAGAGACTATCCATTGCAGATCCTTTGCTCTCACCATGTGACTAGTCCATTTTCTTTTACAATAATAATTTCCCGTTACATCTTTTTGTTCTCTTTATTCTTGTAGACTCCTAATATATTATATTTGTAGCTTTTTTCCAACCTGCTATAGGCCTATACAACAGAAAGAACACTGGCTCCAGAGACAGAAGACCTGAGTTCAAATGTTTACTACTGCTCAGCTGTGTATGACTTTGGATAGATCTTTCAACCTCTACAAATCTCTTTGCATAAAAGGATTTAGACTAATGGACTTTGATAGATCTTCCAGTTTAAGATTTATTATCCTCTTCTACTTCTTGTGATACTCATTTTTAATCCGTTGTACTCTGTGATGTGAAATTCCATGACACATAGCCACATGACAAGATGGATAAAATAGTGTTAAAAAATAGTTTTAATTTGTGCTATAAGCTTGAGATTATTAAAAAAAGATTAACCTCAAGATAATCTAGTCTCCCCTCCTTCTATTTAAACTAGGATATGAAAAACATAAAATGTATGGGTTTATATCTATCATCTCCAGAACTTTGCTGAGCAGTCTACAAGAATAAAGAGAACAAAAAGATGTAACCAGGGAAATTATTATTGTAAAAGAAAATGGACTAGTCACATGGTGAGAGCAAAGGATCTGCAGTGGATAGTCTCTATGTTGCTCTGATATCCTTATAATATTAGGAAAAAAAATCTTAAAACTACCCAGATCTTTTGGAACCAAAGGAAAGAATGGAAAGAGAAAAAATCCATTGGTTATCTCCTGAAAGAAACCCCAACTTCTTCTCTGCCTCTATTGGCTTCCATCTTTCCACTAAGATCCTCCCCTCCCTTCTAGCTTTCCCTGAAGATCTTAACCCCCACCCCCTTCCATTTTTCTCCTTTAAGCCAATCTCCTTTCCTCCCCCTCCGATTCTATCTCCCCTATGATTCATATCTCATATGTTTGGGGACAGACTAGGAAGGAGATTTATTTACCCATCCCTCTTCTTCCTCCCTCAGATTCATTTGTTTAACTAAGTTGATTTTTCTAGGCTTTCCAGCTTGGCTGCTCCATTGTGATAACTGCAGCTGCCATCGTAGGCTCATCATCCTAAGAACCCCCTCGAGTTGCCAGGCACAGAATGACGGCTCTGGTGCCCATTGGGAGACCATTACTCAAGTCATCCCACGGACAGGATTATTCACATTTAGGGGACTGATATTTACAGTCACAGCTGCTGAAACAGTGTTTGCAAATTTGTACTGATTTGATTAGCTTGGTTTAGTCATCATCACTGAGAAAAGCAGGATCTGGACACCAGAATTACATTCTGCTCCACATGACTATTTAATGTCTTTTTGAAGAGATATTATGTTAATACCTCACATGAGAATCTAAGCTATAGGAACATTCCAAGGCTGGTGACATACCATATGGTATACCAAGAGCCTTCCTCATCTTGCCTCTGATTCTCTGCTTCCCCTCCCCCCACTCAGAACACATATATTATAACATTAGACACTGAAATTGTGGTACAGTAGAAAAAGTGCTGCAAGAGTCAGAATCCTGGATTCATTCTCTAGTTCTGTTATTTGCTGTGTGTGACCTTGAACAATGCATTTTTCCCTTGAGCCTTAATAACTTCATCTGTATAATGAATCAGTTAGATTAATTCTAAGGTCCCTTCTGCCTTTAAATCCCACAAACTAGGAATTAGAATGACCTGTTCACATTTACATAGAGAGCAAAAGAGTCAGGAATAGAAGCTAAGTCCTATGTAGGATGCAATGGAAAAGAGCACTGAGTTTGAAGGAAGAGACCATCCCTGTCCCTTCTGTGACCTCAGATGAACTGCTTAGACTCTCTAGGTCTTAGTTCTCTCATCCTGGTCCAGTGGAAAAAGTGCTGGGTCTGGAGTCAGAAGGTCTGGTTTTGAAAATGGAGATGAGGGTGAGCTATATGAGGATGGAGCTTGAAATAGATGATCCCCAAGTCCCCTTCCATCATTAAGCCTAGAATCCTACCATTGTCTTCTGGCTCTACCTCTGCTGCCCTTTTCATTGTGCACATTATGATTACACATTGTAATGACATGTATTCTCTCTTTTGGTCCCAAGAGGTCACTATATCCAACCTCCTACTTGTAAGAGAGGAGACACATCCCTACTCATGCTTGTATATCTCCTTGCTGAGGAGAATTCAAGGGCAATTTAAGTTACTACAGTCATAGAAATATTAGACCTGGAAGAAAACTTTTAAAAATTATTTTATCTAACAAGAGATTAAGTGATTAACCCAAGATCATGGGAACCAAATGTCTGAGCTAGGGATTAGAACACAGCTCTTTTGGCTGTAGCACACTATTGGAAGGGAGAAGTTAGAGGGCACTTCAAACGTTTTCTAAATGATCATAATGATTTCCCCTTTAAAATAACTAGAACTTAGCAGATGGAGCTGAAAGAAATCATGACAGCCACAGTGCAGTTTGGGGAAAAAGCAGGAAGTACTGAGAATTGGGTCAGAGAGACGAGCTGAGTGGATAAAAGCTAGTTCCATAGCAGGCTCACTTCAGCTGCAGTTCCATAAGACAGATAGCCAATTAGAGGCTAAGCTCCCTTGTCTGGCTTTAAAAGCACTCCACAGACTCATTCAATCTACCCACCCAATCTTATTTCCTACTACTTCCTCCCCAGTATCTCTCCTCACTCAAGTTAAGTCCTCACTCCAGTGCACCACCCCACCCCCGATCCTGACCTCTCTTGCTCTATGTCTATGTTCCTGATACTTCAGCTATCTTCCCTTTTCTCCTTCTAGAGTGTTAGACTTACAGAGAAGGACTTTGGGTTCAAAGCCTACCATGTTCTGTCATAATTTAGGATCATAAATTTAGATTGAGAAAAGACCTTAAAGGTCATATAGTCCTCCAGCTTCTTAAACTGTGACGACCCCATATGGGGTTTTGTAACTGAATGTGGGGATCATGAAATAATGATTTATTTTCAGTAAATGTTTGATCTGTATTCTTATTTTATATATCTATATAACCATTCATAACTCCACCAGCAATGCATTAATGTCCGTTTTTCCACATCCTCTCTAAGATTCATTATTATCTTTTCCTGTTAATTTAGCCAATCTGAAAATTATGAAATAATACCTAGGTTCTATTTTTGAACCTATTACTTGCTCTCTATGTGAACTTGGACTTCAATTCATAGGATTTAGAGTCAGAAGGGGTCTTATAAGTCATTTAATTCAACTGGCTTATAATACAAATGAGGAAACTAAGTCTCAAGAAAGGAAAACAGATTCTCAAGGTCACACAGAGCAATAGTCCATCTGCCCACTCCAATCCATCCACCATTCTGACTACCAAAGAGATTTTCCTAAAATGATTTGATTATGTCACCCTTCTTCAATAAAGTTCAGTGGTTTTCTATGGCCTCCAGAAGCAAATCCAAAATACTATTTGGAATTCAAAGTCCTTTATAACATAGCCTTCCTCTATCTTTCCTGTGTTCTTATATCACATTCCTTGACATACACTCTTTGGATTCAGTGTCACTGACCTCCAGGCTGGGAACAAAGAATTTCATCTCTTGGTTTAGCTTTTTTTTTTTTTTTTATTGTCCCCCATGCCTGAAACACCCTTCTTTCTTTTCTCCGTTTATTGAGTTCTCTCTAAGTCATAACTAAAATCCTACCTTCCTTTTTTAAAAAATATATTTTTATTTTCTCCAATTCCATGTAAAACAATCTTTTACATGTATTTTTTTAAATTTTGAGTTCCATATTCTTCTCCTTCCTTCCTACTTTTCATTGAGAAGGTCCAAAATATTTACAGAAAAGTCATTGCAAAAAATCACCTCCTCCAAAAAAAAATATTTAAGAAAAAAAAAATTTAAGTGTTCTTCAATCTGTGTTCAAGTACTATCATTTCTCTCTTTTGGTATGGGTTGCATTTTTCATCCTAAATCTTTCAGAGTAGTCTTGGATCATTGTATTGCTGAGAATAGCAAAGTAATTCACAGGTGATCTTCTCACAACATTTGCTATTACTATGTATACATGTACATTTTATTTTGCTTGAGTTCATGGAGGACTTGCCAGGTTTTTTTCTGAAAGAATTCTGCTTAAAATCCCACCTTCTACAGGAAGCTTCAACCCCTCCTAATTCCAGTGGCTCTTCTGTGTTAATTGTCTCCTGTTTATTACATGTATAGTTTGTTTTGTATACATTTGTCTTTGTTGTCTCTCCCATTAGACTATAAGCTCCTTGAAGGCAGATTATCTTTTGCCTCTTTTTGTATCTGCAGCACTTAAGCATAGTGCCTCCAACATAGTAGGCATTTAATAAATGTTTATTGATCTTCTGAATTCAAATCTGGCACATTTTCCTTTGGGTCATGATGAGATTATAATCCAGTTACCTTTCTGAGTCTCTGATTCTAAATCTCAATTTCCTGATCTGTAAAATATGAGAATAATAATTTTGTGCAATGTACTTCTCAGAATTTCTCTGAGTCATGTGCTCTGCAAACACATAAGTGGTAATTATTGTTAACCATCCTTTCAGCTCCATATTCTTCCTTGACTATTTCAAATCAAAATTAATTCTGGGAAAAATGCAAGATTAGTGTTAAATTATTGAACAATGTAAGTATGTATGTATGATACAATCAGAGATGAGCTTCTCTGAATTTCCATTGCTCACAGTCAGTACCACTCACTTCATTCATGTGTGTTTCCCTATTTAAATAGTGTCAGAATATTAGGATGCCAAAACAGCAGTAGATTGGAGACTTCAGGGAACAAACAGTTGCCAATTATTCCCCTCTAGGCAGGGATGTGCTAGAGCCAGCTCCAACTGTTAAGTTTTCATTGTAAAGATTTATACCTCAGAAATCATCAAAAGTTGAAAGCCAGAACTTGGCTTATTGTTTTGTTGATTATCTAGACTTAAAAAAAATGATGGAGAAAATTTTAATATTGCAGACTGAACTTGAAAGTATGTATCATATATGTGAGTCTGTATAAATACACCCTTAAACACACATATATTAGGGAGTTCATTGTTAAACATTTTCCCCTAACTACAGGCATCAGGAAGTACATTCAGAGCTAGCATCTAGTACTTAGCACAGCTCTTGACACATAGTAGATGTTTAATAAATGTTTATCGATTGACTGACTAGTGTCAGCCATGGACTATTTGTAAATTGATTTGAATATGCTGAAGGAAGGGGCTGAGATGTTAATGTCATAAAATGGAGTAACCTAAAGAGTTTGAGTCAGCATTCATGCTGAGGGTTGGGAGGTTCTAATTCTCAAAACAGAGAGGGACCAATAGTGTGAGTAAGTACTCTGTTGGTAGGAAAGGATTAATGAGGATTAAAGAGAAATATTTGGGCATATTCAGAGCTGGCCACTCTAGTTGTGCTTTGTTATGGTTTGTCCTTCGTTCTTGAAGAGGACCATGACATCAGGGAGGTGATGCTGGGAATTGGATTTAAGTGAGGGAGGGTTATGCAAAATCATCTGCCTCATTTCCCCCCCTCGAGCTTCTGGGTCTAGTGACAAGATATAGATCAGGATGACTGGAAATGGCTCTGGATGCAATGGGAGAACTTGGCCTCTTTTAAGTTAAGGTCTTTCACAGGTCTTAGTTTGACTGAGGTCAGACCATTCAGTGATTAAGGCTGGGTAGCAATTGAGGCAAAGAATCTCTTTTTTCATCTACTCCAAAAAGAATCTGAATAAATGAATGAATGAATGAATGAATGAATGAATGAATGAATCTGGAAAAGACCTTCAGGGTTTCTGGCCAAAGCAGAAATGGTTGCTATTTATAGTCAATCTGAGTCAATCAGGACCCTTATCCAAGAGGAGCTAATTTTGTATAGGGAAGTGTGAGTCTTAGTATTTTATCTCCTCTCACTTTCCCCGTACCCAAACAGATGCAACATGTATATAAATACTAAAGATTGATGATGACAAAGTAATGGCCACATTTGATCTCATATCACTTATCTTGGTTATATTGGTTATTTTCTGAGCTTTTCCTAAATAAAATCAATTGGATTCACATCCAATATGATATAATGGAAAGAGCAGTGGTTCTAGAATCAAAGATTCTGGATTCAAATTCTGCTTCTGTTGCCCACTATTTGTGTGGCTTTGAGAAGATCATTCAACCTTCAGGAACTTCAGTTTTACTTATCTGAAAAATGAGAGTATTGGACAAGATGGCCTCTGAATTCTGATCCTAGGTCTTGGGGAGCTAAGGGGAGTAGGTGACTGTGAATGACGATTGTATGACACTAAACTCCTTGAGGGCAGGTCTTGAGTCTTAATCTTCTCTGAAACTGGTCCTACTGATTAACTCAGCACCTCATCAGACTAGGCAATGAGTATTACTAGAGTTTGTACAAAAATTTTTTGCCTCCTATTTCATCACTCTTTCCACAATACTTTTTTGCATCACCATTTCTTTTACTGCTTTCTTGCAAAGCTTCTGCTTAGATCTGTAAGTCCTTCTCAGCATTGTGCAACTACCACAAAGTTCTGTCAGAGGATGGTAGGGAAGATTTGCCCCTCAAATAGCCCTGATGGCTTTTTAGGAATTTACATGATACCCAAATCATCATGTGGTTTTCACAGGAAAAAAAGGCAGTCACCTATTGACAAATGAGTTGTAAATCAAAAGTTCAGCAAGAATATTGGACTGAGAGTCAGGACATATGCTTCAATTTAGAATCTGGCTCTTAATAACTGGATGATCTATAAAATAAAGTTGAAAATACTGATACTAGTTGGTTCAGTAGATAGAGCACTGGGCTTGCAATCATCTTTCAATCAAAGACTTATCTTCATGAGTCTAAGTCTTGCTTCAGAAACTTAATAACTCTGTGACCTTGGATGATCCTGCTTGCCTCAGTTTCTTCCAAGAAAATTCCAAATAAGGTCATAAAAGTTTGATGCCAATGAAAACAATTCAACAAAAAATCTACATTGAAAGTTTGTGCAAGCTATTAAATTTGGAATTTGGTATCCTTTCTTTCCCCTCTCACCTTCCAATATGGTACCCATGTACCTGAGCCAGTCTTGGTCACACCTTGGGCAGAGCCTTCCAATAGATGGGGCAAAAAGAGTGAGCTTAATATTTCCTTTGTACCCACCTACTCTGATTGAAGCTTAGTTGCAAAAGCCCATGGGAAAGGTATACACTCTCCCTTTTAACATTGGATGATTTTC
Organism: Antechinus flavipes; assembly: GCF_016432865.1. NCBI lineage: Eukaryota > Metazoa > Chordata > Mammalia > Dasyuromorphia > Dasyuridae > Antechinus > Antechinus flavipes. Next base: position 427,264,006 of record NC_067399.1, read on the forward strand.
ATCTTTTATTTTCTCAATGCCACTAATTTTTTTTTTAGTAAAGCATTGCTTTATCTATGTGAGGACTTACACACACACACACACACACACACACACACACACACACACACAATTAGTACTTACTGACAGTCAAATGTGGCTTCCAACTGAGCTGCAGTGTGATAAGGTGGGAAAAGCAATAAACTTAGGTCAGGAGACCTAAGTTAAAATCCCTGCTGACCCTTAAAAAGAGTGAGACCCCCTGCAAAGTTTTGTAACACTTCTAAGTCTCAGTTCCTCATCTAAAACTATTCATCTATCTTCTTCATATGGCTATTGTGAGGTTAGGCATTTTTTAACTCCTATGAAACTTCTGAAATATGAATTATGATTATAGTGATGATTTGGGAATCATTCTTCCAAAGTAAAGCCAGTTCTATCTTTCCATTAGTGTTGTAATGGTGGTCCTAATGAGCAGTAGGGTAAGTTTTCCTAAAGCTTTTGGTTCATGCCATATTCCAGTATGTTTTTCTCACTGTTGGTCCCCAGTATTTAATGCTCCAATTTCATTTAATCAGTTAACATCAAATAGCCTTTATAAAGGGATATTTACTTCACAAGCATAGCAATAGCAGAAGTCCAAATATTTTTCTTCCCAACATTTGGCAAGAGTAGGGCATTCTTCCCTATATCACAATAAATCCTGGGGAGAGTGGGCTCAGACTTGATATAATCTCCACATAACTTTCACCTCCCACCCACCCCTGCCTCACTCCCAAGTAGACATGAGTAGATGAGTATATATGCTATTGCTAAATGGGATGAATAAGTTGCTCAGGACTTTGCTCTTTATTTAACTGAACCAATATATAATCTGCCTGTCATGCAAGGATGCTTACTGCCTTGGGTTCCTATGATGGGAGGCTCAGCAGTTTGTTGCATCATCTGCTTGCTCAATCAGACTGCTAGTACTCATATCCTGGCTTGTGGTTCTTGCAGATGGTGGGCTGGGAAGCCCCTCCCAGAGGAAACAGTTGCCATTTTAGTCAGCTAGTATTTTTCTAAAAATCATGTGTCTTTTTTTCTCTTTATGGAAGTAGGAGAGGGAAAGGAAATCTTTCATTCCCTTAGCACAAAGTTTAAATCAGGCTATAGAAATGAGATAGATATTCCAGAAGTGGTGAATAGGAAGTGTGATGTAAAGAAGAGAAGCTCAGGTCTTTGTTTGAGACAGGAGATGGATTCAAATTCTAGCCCTACTCCTTACTAGCTAAGTGATCACTGGTAAGCCTTTTAACCTCACTGAGCCTCAGTTTCCTTTTCTATAAAATGAGAGTTTCATTCAAAACCCATAAAAATTCTTTCAGCTCAGAGCAATATGATCCAAACCAATCTAACAAGAATTTAAGTGAGGAGAAAAATGGATCAACCCTCTAAGAAGTTCTGTAAAAGGGATAAGGGTAGTAGAGAAAGCATACTGAGAAAAATATGGATAAATTAACATGCTCCTGCAAAACATCGATAGCAAAGTATTGTGGTCCCCACGGTCAGAGAGAAAAAGAAGGGACCAGGGACATACGAAGCAAGAGCCCTCTATGAACTGTATCAGCAGGATACCAGCAGTGTCGTTCAATGTGTGACTGTCAACCACTGACTTATCAAGTCACCTCCAGCTTTTTAGTTCAGTAAATCATTAAGAAGTTAAATAAAGGCCTACTCATTAAGGAAACTTGTCTTTCTTTCTCCATATCTGTCCCAGTTATTCCTAAATTTAATCTGCCCATGAACTAATTGCTGGTGCAGACAGACACACCTTGTGTTCTTATCTCCAGAATTTTAACCTTGACATTATTCTTTTTGGACTTCTCTTGCTCTTGTTCTTACCCTTCTCCTCCCTGCCAATCTCCTGCAGTCCTGCTCTTTTTCAAGTCAGCTGCTAGAAGCCAGGGGAGGGTCTCCTTTTTGCAATTCAAGATGCCCTTCGCCTCCCAGAAGGGGACCCAGAGGACTGAGCCCATTTTACAGCTGCTTCCTCTTCTCCCATGGAAGCCAGGCTCAGCCCTGCCCAATGAAAGGGCCCTTTCTCCTCTCTTACAAGGACAGTACAGACTTAGCTCTCATGAATATAAGAAGATCAAGTTTCAGTTCCCAACAGGTTGGCTTTGTACTAGGGTCCAAATTTGTGTCAGTTCAGCTTTCCTAAGTCACTCTCTGACCTCTCCTCAGCCTAGATTTCAGCTGCCTTTCAGCCTCTGCCTTGGAGGACTAGACTATGGCGTCATGACCCCAAAACCTTGCCCGGGCAAGTAGACTTGAGCCTGGGAAGAAAGATAGGGACGAGGGATGTATGCAAGCAGGTGCAGAGGTAGCTGTCTCTTCCATAGCCTGTGGTGAAGAAACTATGTCCCCCTCTTCCCTCCCCTCAGGGGTGAGAAGGGAAACTATTCACTCAAGAAATCATGAATGTGCTTTTGTTAAGTTGGTTGGCGTACAGCTAAAAAATTTGCAAATAGGTGGAGCTGAGAGGTAACTCAAATTCATTGTTTGCCTTTCCCCCAATTTGCCCCCCAAGTCAAACCACCACTATTTTCTTCTTTTCTATCCCAGTGTACTAGCCCAGGAACCCAATAACCTTGAGAATGGTTCTGTCCCCTCTTCCCCAGACCACTGGTCTTCATTCTAATCCATGCCTTGCAGCCATTGAAGGGAGACCTGAGAAGGAGAACACCTTTTCATCACCACCAATGCCAATTGCTGACTAACTACAATCAATGGACATTTAAACCTGAGGGCCCTTAGAGTGGCAGCAACTTCAGAACTCTGGTGCTGATGCAGGCTGGGTCCCCTGACAGTCTTTATCTGGGGAAGGGACCTTTTTGGATGCTAAAACTACTCAACTCTCAGAAAGAAAAGTCCTTGCTACCGAAATCATTGGCACTGTGAAATGATTCAATATTATAAATCAATAATATCAGTAGAAATGACAGTTAAAAAAGAGACATTAACATCTGCTTTGCTGCTGCACTGCCAGAATTTTGGCTTTTCCACCAAACTTGCAGCTAAAAGCTTCTTATGTTTTAGCTCCCTATTAGAATTTGAGCTTTTTGTTCTATTTGTATCCTCAAATACTTAGAATGATTAAAAAAAAAGATTTGATTTTCACTCTTTTTGTTGTTGTTTGCTTGCATTTTATTTTCTTTTTTCATTTTTTCTGGTTTGATTTGATTTTTCTTATCAGCAAGATAATTGTATAAATATGTATGCATATATTGGATTTAACATAGATTTCTACCATGTTTAACATATATTGGACTACTTGCCATCTAGGGGAGAGAATGGGGGAAGGAGAGGAAAAATTGGAATGCAAAGTTTTGCAAGGGTTAATGTTGAAGAATTATCCATGCATATGTTTTGGAAAAACAAAGAGCTTTAATAAAGAAAAAAAGAATAAACATTTTAAAATAGATTTTTATTTTCAAAATACAGGCAAAGATAGTTTTCAACATTCATCCTTGCAAAACCTTGTGCTCCAAATATTTCTTCTTCCCTTTCTCCATCTCTTCCCCTAGACAGCAAGCAATCGAATATATGTTAAAGATATATAATTATTCTATATATATTTCCACATTTATCATAGTAAAATGTTTTGCACATAATGAGAATTTAATGAATGCTCTTTCCTAATGATAATATTAATGATAGTTGCCATTTATATGCCAGTGTCAGGATCACAAAGAGTTTTACAAATATTTTCTCATTTGATCCTCACAACAACCCTATGAAATAGATGCTTGGCTATCCCCATTTTATAGATGAAGAAACTGAGTCTTAGAGGTTAAGAACACTTCCAAAGCTAGATTGATTTGAAAACAAGTCTTCTTTAACATTCATGCCACTTTCCCACAACAATTCTCACTCAGTGGTTGATCAGCATCAGTCCTGATAAAAAGCACTTGGCTAAGAAATGTATAATACCCCAGATCTACTATTAATTCCCCAGACTGGGAAAGTCATTCCAGATTATCATTTAGATCTGGAAATGGGGCTTTAGAGGTCATTGCTAAAGTAAAAGATAGCCTAAAAATTCAGTGGGTAGAGCATTAGATCTGTAGTCAAGAAAGACAAGTTCAAATCTGACCTCAGATAATTCCTAGCTGTGTGATCTTGAAGCCCACTTAAGTGCTTTGTACTTCAGTTTCCTCACCTGTGAAGGGGGGGATAATAATAGCACCTACCTCATGGAGTGGTTATGAGGATCAAACAAGATAATATTTACTAAACCTTTTGCAAACTTAAAAGTACTATGTAAATGGTAGCTATCATTATCTAACTCACTTCCCTCACTTTGAGATGAGAAAACTGAGGACCAAAAAGGGAAAGCAATTTGGCCAAAATTACACAGATAGCAATTAGTAGAGTCAGAATTCCAATTCTAGACATTTGACTCCAAATCTACTTATCTTTCTACTGAGATTTCTTTTCACATCTGAATCTTAGTTTCTTCTCCTTGAAAATGATGGCTTTAGAGTTTTTCCCTAAAGAAGGTAAGAAAATGAATCTGTCTGCAGAAGTGGAGGATGATAGGTATAGAATACTGCATCTTCTAGAAAATTTTGTGGATATATTAGGTTTATTGAACTGTTTTTTTATTCTCTTAAAGTTTTTGATCTATGTATAGGAGAAGAAAGCTATATTAACAAATGAAAGTGACACAAACACATATTCACAAATACTCACACACACAATTCAATAAAAAAATCCAAAAAAAAAAAAAAGATTTTTTTGGAGGTTAGTTTAGATAATTCCTGAGTTTTTTTTTCCAGAATCAGTTATTCACCTATATTTATATTTATCTATAGCTTGTAACTCTTATCTTACCTCCTAAATTTCATTCCGGTCTGAAATTTTATCATTAGAGAAATAGTCCTATAGGTTTCAAAATTGTTTTTAGAGGCCCTATTAATGTGCAAATATCATATCTCCCTCTCCCATTACCCAAGAGACTACTAAAAGTCTCAGGGTGGGTTATGATATCTTGCCAGAAGAGGGATTTCTAGGAATAAAGTGCTGTAGGAAAGAAATTCAAGAGAAATTTCATGATTGCAAACTTTTACCTAGTCTAGCTCTTCCTTTAACTCAAAATTATGATTTCCTATCTATAATGGTACTGGGGAAGTACCAGCCCTCAATGCCCTGATCCCAGCCTTTCTGTCTAGCCTTATTGCATGCTACTTCTCTCCATATGCTCCATATGCTGGTCAATGGACTACTTTTCATTCCTTATTCCCATCCTCCCCTTTGATTATCTCCACTTCTTTCTTAACATCGACACCTATTCTTCAAATGGACTCTTCTCTACCTTTTTCTCCCATTTATAGAAGAATTAGATTTAGATGTCTCCTCCTTCATGAAGTCTTCCCTGATCCATCTCCATTACCTCATTTAAGTTTATATGATCATAGGATAAAAAAAGCTGGAAGAGTCTTTAGAAGCTTTTTAGTCAACTGTCTCTTTTGTAGGGAAGGGATATGAGGCCCAAAGAGCTTAAGATGATCTCTGAAAGTCATACAGGTAGCAAATATTGGAGGAGGATTTGAGTCCAGGACTTCTTAGCATAAAGAGACATCTAGGTTTGAATTCAGCCCTGCTACTTACTTGCTTTTACTACTTTGGACAAGTCACAAACTCTCTGAATTTAAGTTTCCTCATTTGTAAAATGAGAGAATTGGACTAGATGACCTTTATGGTCTCTTCCAGCCTTAATCTATAATACTATGATCTAATTCCAATACTCCTTTCACTGCCTCAGAATTGAAAATTCGTCTTCACATTTCTCAGAGCACTTTGCCTAAATCTCTCATTTGCCTGTATCTTCCTTTCTGTTGTATCATATCTGTTGGTATATTTATCCTTTTCCTCTCTCTGTGTAGAACTTCCCTTCCCCCCCTCTAACCTTGTAAACTACTTAAAAGCAGGGTCTGTATCTCCAGCATCTATCATAGGGTCATATGTAGGGGAGATGCTTATTAAATGGCATAAACTTTCCTCCATGACATGGGTCAGTAGTGTCCTAAGGCCAGGGAACAGCTGATCCATGAGCCTGTGATGGTGGGGGAGGGAGACCCCTGGGTTAGAAACAAGGATGCTGCAGGGGATTAATTAAAAAACAAAGAGATGGATCTTTATCTGGCCCATTTTCCAGGGAAGTGTGGCTTTGGATAATGAAAGCTGTTCCATGATTTAGGACATTTGTGGGGGAGGTTTTGTTGATTAAAATGCCAGGAGGGAACCTCATTTTCCTAAATGCCTGGTAGGAATCTAACAAATGGAAGTTCCTTTTAGCAGCAGCCACATCCTCAGGATGAGGACACTCAGGTTGGGCCGCAGAAGGGCAGAGTTGGCTACTGCCACTTTTTTGGGGATGCTGTTCCTACAGGAAAGGTACCTCAGACTGCAACAGGAATCTAACTCATCTTTTCTCTCTGTGGTATGGTGTCCTCCCTTATAGCATTCTGAGAGAAGCCAGTCTGTCTTCTCCTGTCGACTTAATGGCTTGTGAACAGTGTCCTGCAGGTTGAATCTAAAAACTAAATCGAATGGACTCTGGGGGAGAAAATGACAATATCCTGTTATCTAATTAGAAAGCCAGAGTAGTGAATGGGTCCTGAGGAGAACTGGTTATGAATTTAGATGAGGGAACCATCTGGGTGCCTCTCAGAATCTAGTGAAAAAATAGGCCTTACCTTTGTTTGTGGAGAGCCTGGTCCTATATAGAGCAGGCAAGGGAAGCTCCTATAATACCAAGATCCTGAAAGCAGACTTCTTGGCAGAAGGACCCCACTCTGGAAAAAGCACATGTGAGTGTTAAGATTACTTAAGTCACTGCTATGTTGTTCAGGGAAGCTAGTTTTGATTGTAAGCTCTTCTTTTACTTACCTATGTTGCTCATGGGCAACAAAATCAAGATGATTTTAAGTTTTTTCTCTCTGATAAAGTGATCTGTGTTCACCTTTGCCCCATCCGGAAGGATGCCTCTTTTTGTGTATTTAAAATTATATGGCACTTTGTCTGGGCCTGTTCACTCAACTGGCCCGAGTCTTCATTCTCATCAGATGCAGTTTATTTTATATAAGAAAGAATTATTGAATGAAGGACCATAGATTATATCCCTACTCTCTCACTATTTGTCTTAAATAGCACATTAATATCACTAGCCATTAAGGGGGTTAGAAGTAGAAAATTTTGAAGACCCCTTTCAAAACCAACATTCTCTGTTCTATGATTCCTTTCATGTCTTCCAGTCTATATTCCATGTTCTAAAGTCATGTCCAACTCTGGTCTGCGTTGTGTGTTCTAAGATCTCATCTATCTCCAATATTCTATGTTCTAATGTTCCTCCTGTGTCTGATATTTTGGGTTCTAAGGTCTGTCTCACCTCTAATATTCTATAGTCTAGGTTCTAGAGTCTCATCCACTTCTGACATTCCATATTCTAATGTTCCTGGAAGCTTTGACCTTCCTTGTCAGTAGTTCAATAATATTTTACTTTTCTAAATACATGTAAAGATAGTTTTCAGCATTCATTTTTGTAAGACTTTGTGTTCTACACTTTTTCCATCTCTCATATAGGTTAAACATGTACAGGCTTTTAAAATAATTTCCATATTTGTCACATTGTTCAAGAACGATCAGGAAAAAAGAGAGAAAACCATGAGAAAGAAAAAGCAAACAAAAAAAAAGATGAAAATATTATGCTTTAATCCACATTCAGTTTCCATATTTCTCTTTCTTGATTCCAATGGTATTTTCCATCCCAAGTCTATTGGAATTATCTTAAGTAATTGCATTGCAAATGAAATAATTTTTGTAAAATGCTTAGTGACTAGAATATAGTAGAACTTTATATGTATATATAATATAGATAACATTACTAAGGCATTTTAAGATTTGCAAAGGACTTTGTTCATAATATTGGTTCAAGGGAATGAGAGAACCAGTTTGAACTGGCAGAGTATTTGTTAAATTTTCACTGTGAACATTTATAATTGAGAATTTGTCAAATCCTACAAATCAGGGCTTGATTTTTCTTTTAATTGTCTAGATGTAAGAAAATGATGAAAATTATTAATAATGCCAATTAAACTTAAAAGTGTATTGTGTGTATATATATATATATATATTTTTTTTTACTAGAGAATCTATTTCTAAACATTTCATTTCTTGTTAGGTTGTTAATTGTATGCTTACAATGAGTATGATTATGCTTGACTTGAAGGTGAGGAAATTGAACCTCAGAAGGTTAGCTGACTTGCTCAGGTTAGAAGGTATAGGAGCTGGAATCTGAAGTCAGCTATCTTGACTATCAGTCCAGTGGCATTTCTGTTACATGATGCAAAGCAATCAGTACAACCCCTGCCAATATCAGATAGTCAACAATTTTTCTGTAGTTTTGGATTGTTGCTCCTTGTGTGCCTCTTTCTCTAATTTCTGACTCTGAGTCAACACTCATATCTATTGTTCAGCATCAGTAAATCTAATAGGTAGTACTTTGACTTCTTGGAGCTGTGGAGCCAGAGAGATGCTGGCAATAGAAAATATTATATCTCTGGAGAAATCCAGTTACAAACCATTATCCTGGAAATCTTTATTTCTTTTTATAAACCACAACCCAGTTCCTCCCCTTCCCAAACTCTGAGCTCAAATGGACAGAGTCTGATCACAGGATCTCACTGCCTATAATGATGATTATTTATTTTTAGCTTATTCTTTTACTTGGAATTGCTCTATGACAACATAATATACTCTGGGTATAACTTTTTATGGTTTTCTTCAAGCATAGATCAAGGAAGTCTTCCCCTATGTATGCTCTCAAGGAAATAAGAAAGGAAGGAAGGAAGGAGGGAAAGAGGAAAGAAGGAAAGGAAGGAAAGAAGGAAGGAAGGAAGGAAGGAAGGAAGGAAGGAAGGAAGGAAGGAAGGAAGGAAGGAAGGAAGGAAGGAAGGAAGGAAGGAAGGAAGGAAGGAAGAGAAGGAAGGAAGGAAGGAAGGAAGGAAGGAAGGAAGGAAGAGAAGGAAGGAAGGAAGGAAGGAAGGAAGGAAGGAAGGAAGAGAAGGAAGGAAGGAAGGAAGGAAGAGAAGGAAGGGATGGAAAGAAAGGAAAGGAAAGAAGAGAGGAAGGGAAGAAGTTACTTGATTCTATAGACCTCAGGGGTGGGTACCTCTTCCAAGATTTTGAACCTTAGAGTGTCATCAGGAGTTCCTAGTGTCCAATCATCAAGGCGTTAGTGGAAATGTTTATATTCTACAAGGAGGAGTCTTTTAATTGCTTCCAGACAATTTTGGCAAATTTATTGGAGGAATGTATCAACTTGATCAAATTGCCAACTTGAACCCTCCTGATTTCTCTTTATATGAAGCAATCCCACTCATATGCACCATTATTGCTCCAGTCTCCAGATTCTAAATCTTGGAATCAACTCTGGTTCTCCCTCTCCCCAGCTGTTAGTCAGCCATCCAACAGGGTGGTACCTCTATATCTTCTCTTACATCAAGCCATTCTTCTTTATCATTTGTTTCAGTTGTTTTTGTTTGGGTTTTCATATCTTTTCATCTTTAGTACTATAATAGCCTACTCACTGCTCTATATTAGCCTCTATTTTCTCCTCTTTCCAATTTGTTTTCCATCATTCTGCCCGTGACATCCCAACTCAATACTTTGATCATACTCTTCCTCTTAAAAACCTGAGTAATTTCCAATCTTGATGTCCAAGTCCTACTACAATTGAACTCCAATCTACCTATCCAGGCTCTATTTCATACTACTCCCTAGTTGCTTAAAGGTCCAGAATTGAATCTAGAGTTGGGAAGATCTGACAGTACCTGGTCACATATCATTCTTTTCTTTTTCAGATTTCTCATAACATTGCCCTTTCCTCATTCTGCTTCGTAATACAGTTATTTGTGGACTTTTTCTTCCTCCTAGTAGATTATTAGCTCCTTGAGATCTGGGCTTATAACATATCTGTATCTGTAACACCAAGGCATAGCACAATGCTTTACATAATCTAGCATACATGCTTTAAAATGTTTGGTTTTGACCTAAACTGAATCTTTCTTAGAATCCAAAGAAATTAGAAGGAAGATTAAAGGAAATAATAATTTGACTGAGTCTTCTAAAACAAGATACTTTGAGAGCTCTTTAAGAAATTCAGCTAAGAAGAGAAGAGGAAAATTAGCAATATAATACAAATATCTGTGTATGTTAGAGATCATGGAGAAGATTCAGAATAATAAAAAACTGGAGTGAAAAAGAATTAAAACCAATAAGTTTCTCTAGGTATTGAAAATAAGAACTGTCTTTAAGCATTTGAAGGATTTTCATTTGGAAAAGAAGATAATCTTATTTTGTATAGCCCAAGAAAGCCGAACTTGGGATAATAAGGCAAAGTTGCAGAAAGAAACATTTGAAAAAAATATATGCTATAGATGACATCTTATACATAGAAATAGGTACATCTGTGGAAAGGTCAGTTTGTTAGTTTATATGAGTATGATTCATATTACAATCCTACTTTGTTTCAGGCTGTAGCTTTTAGTTTGTGATTAGAATGAAATTAGACATTTGTAAACTAATAGTTAACAAAAGGAAATTTACTTCTGGCAAACTATTTGATACCTAATGACATGTATATCCTTTGCTGAACTATATCACTACTAGGTTTGGATCCCAAAGAAATCAAAGAAAAAGAAAAAGACTCTGTCAAAAATATTTATAGTAGTTCTTTTTACAGCAGCAAAGAATTGAAAAGTGAGGAGATGCCCATCAATTGGAAAGTGACTGAACAATTTGTAGTTTAAGATTGTGATGGAGTATTATTTTGTTATAAGAAATGATGAGCAAGATGGTTTCAGAAAAACCTGGGAGGTCATATAAAGTGAAGTGGCCAGAACCAGGAGAATATTGTACACAGTAACAGCAATATTATATAATGAACAATTGTAAATGACTTAGTTATTCTCATCAATATAATGATCCAAGACAATTTTAAGAGACTTATGGTGAAAAGTGCTACCCAGAAAGAACCAATGAATTCTGAGGGCAAATTACAGCATGATTTTTTTTTGCTTTTTTAATTTTTCTTATTGTTATTTTTTTCAACATGGCCAATATAGAAATACGATTTGCATGATTTTTTGTGTATAATAGCTATCACATTTCTTGACTTCTCAGTGGGTGGGAGAGAGAGAGAAAATTTACAACTCAGCATTTTTTTAAAATTTAAAATAAATAAATAATATTTTTAAAATTTCCTTATCCATTCCATGAGGTAAAAGGTGCTCAACAAGGATATAAAATTGGTTCAGGTGCACATTACATATGGGAATGTGTTTAGGCAGCAGGGTGAGATGAATAATATAAGTGTGGTGACTCTCATAGTAGTAGTATATCTGCAAAGTAGGACAGCCACTTCTTATGGACTGGTTTTTGTTATTTTCTTAAGTTATTAGGAACACTTATCTCAAACTTAGCCCCCTAACTAATCAAGTCTTGGGGACAACTTGGTTTTTTAGTTGAGCAGAATACAAGTGACATCTCTTATATATACCGACATTCTCTGTGAACAACTGTGTGTGGTGTGAGGCATTAGCTAAATTCTTCCCCTGATCCAAAGAGAAAAGTTTTTCCAATCCTATTCTAGGTTTTCATATGCAGGGGTCTATGGGCTAGCTAAGTAATCATCACTAGAATTGAAGGTCTCAGCCTTAGGTATAGTTGCTACCTATTTTTGAAGGGAATCAAAGTGATCTGTCTTGGAGAAAACATTTTCCATCATGTAACTAATAATGAGCAACCTTAGGTGATAGGTCATGATATTATCTGTTCCACAAAAGCTAGGATCCAGTGATAAGTGAAAAATCACTTTTCAAAAGAGACCACTTTGGGGATCTTGCCTCATAGCTTCATAAGCGCCTAAAGGGAGAGGCTGTTGGACACTTTGCTTGAAGTCTTCCAGGAACACTGTCTATCCTGGTCCTCAAAAGAGTTAGATGTGTCTGTGATTTGGTAAATAGGGGCCATCAGGATACCAAAGTTTCTCCACTTGTGGATTCTTCAAAATCCAAAGAGTCCATAAACCTTTGGAATTCCCTATAAGACCAAATGTCAATAACTCATTCTGGACTCATTAAAATTGGTTCTGACTCAAACCAATAATTTGCTAATTCATTTTTAGTTTTGAATGAATTGAAGCACTTGTCAATCACTAAAGAGTTAACAAGAGAAGGTTTACTTAGGCATAGAATAAAAAAGATTATTCTACAACGATGCTTTGTTATTGCTGTTTGTCCTTCCTTCTACAAGATAACTATGACATCAGGGAGGTGATCCCATGACACACAAATGAATTGGATTTGAGTGAGGGTGAGCTGGTAAGGTTGCCTGCTTCACTTTCTCCTCCAGAACCATTTGGGTCCAGTGGCTAAATGTAGATCAGGACAACTGAAGATGGCCCTGGATGCAGGTCTTAGTTTGACTGAGGCAATACCCATTCAGTAAGGCTAAATAAGAAAGAAATAAGGATTAAGAATGGCCTTTTGTTTTACCTATTAAAAAAATTGGAATCAATCTGGGAGGGGAAGATCTTCAAGATTTCTGGCCAAAACAGCAATTGCTGTTTACAGTCAATTAAGGACAAAACAAAGACTAACTGGGCTTGGGCCTGGAACCTTTTGTTGGCCTGTCAATGAGAGCCAGAGTGATTTGAGTTTAAAACATAGTCCTTAAGAAAGAAATCTAGTCTCTGAACCCCAATTGTGACCAATTCTTCCTTGTCTCCATATGGAATCACTTCAGGTCTGCAGGATGGAGTATGGTGACTTGTTCTCAGAATATCCAAAAAGTTTGAAGACCCACTCCACTTGTTAGAATTTTTTATGCCTAGGGGCTGTGAAGTCCATCAAAAGAGATACAATTTTAGCCTTTGCTCCCTGGGACAACCAATTCCTGAAAGGGTCTTGTAGCTTTCTGGTGGAAATCCACCCCAGCCATTATGGGAGAAGTAGTTAGAACATTGTTTCTACTATATGAATTCTGTTCAGAATCTTCTGCGTTCTGTTGGCTGCATTCCCCTAAATTTGACCAAATAGATTAAAAATATTCACTCCAAATCTATAGGCTGCAGATCAACTGCATGTTAATAAAGCCCATATTTTAGAAGCCACATACAAAAGGAAGAGATAGTTACCCTCATTCACCTACAAGAACGTCCCACCATCAACAGAGTTCCTATTTGCACTGATAGCTATATTTACTGGATCAGCTACTATTGTCCTGATCTCTTGCTAATATTTCCTTAGTTGATCCATCAAATGATATGTGGTAATGTGGCAGAAGAGATCCAGAGCTAAAATGTAATGCTTTTCAGTTGGCTTTCCACCTAAAAGGCAGGATTTTAGGATGAAAAATGATAATAGGGCATGATAGAGGGTGTGTGTGGGGGTGGGGGGATGTGGGGGGGTAGGGCGCCTAGATCCTTCCTACCAAATTCATTACTTTGGGGAATTTCACTCCTTCCTTACAAACCCTCATCAGAGGAGCAGTATAGAAATTTTTTTTCTGGGAACAAATATGTATAACTTTCCATCTTAGCCACCTAAAAACAGACAAAGGATGATTCCAAAAGAGGCCTCTAATTTATTTAACTGGCTTTTCAAAAAGTAAGTCTTTTTTTTGTGAGCTCCCCCACTCTATGTAACTGTGTCATAGAGGAAACTTTAGTTTGCTCTTAAGAATTTTTTCTACAATATTCCAAGTGCCTTGGATGGAAGACCCTTCACCATGTGCATCCTTTCTCTGACTCGGGGAGGTAGTATTAGAATAAGCCTAAGGTTCTTTTATTACTAGGGTAGATTTCCAAACAGGGCTAAACGTTTCCTTTGGGTTAGAGATCATACTTACCCCTCAGTCCAGTTCTCATCAACAGTATCCATTTCTTTTATGCTGTTGCAAAATCTATCAATAACCCTTTTACCTTCAGGCACAAGCTTTTAAAAAAAACAACTAAGAACTCTGTCTCTAGTTACTTTGTAGAAATGATTTACTTTCATTTTGCTTGTACTGGCAATCTGGCTTTTCTGGGACCATTAGAAGTAACCAAGGAATACTAACCTTAAGAATATCTTTATTTTCAATGTCAATATCATTTATCATCTGCCAAATTAGTCTCTTTTGGTCACCAAAGGTACCATAGGCTTGAAGAAGACTTCTAGAGGAGTCACAGATTTATATATATTCCCTTTAATTTTGCTTATATTAAATTTGACCTAGTGTTCAAGATCTTTTTGGATGTTCATCCAATGAAATTAACTAGCCCTCTCAACTTTGTATTACCTGCAAATATGATAAACTGACAATCTTGTTTATTCTTTTATCCAGAATGTGTATATATAAGTATGCTAAGGGCTAAGCAGAAGATCTCTGAAGCCATCACATATTTCCATCCAGTGGACATAAAATCATTAGTGATTATCTAATTTTATTGTTACCTAGTTTACACCTCTCCATCTTTTCCACAATCATAGCATAAGAAATTGTATAAAAATGCTTTGTCTAAACTGAGGTAAATTATATCCAAAGCATTTCCTGGATCTTCCAGGTTAGTAACTCTTTCAACAGTGGAAATAAGTGTATGGTTTAATAATCTATTTTTTTGATCTCTTCATGTTATTCTTGGATACCTATGATCTTTAAGTTGTTTCTATGGATCCTGTGTTCAATATAAACATGTTTTGCTTGGAAAGTGAGCATATTTTTTAAACATTATTTATTTTTACTTTTCGTCTTCTATATTGTCCTTCATTTCTGTGTATTTGTATTTCCCAATCTATTGTTCTCTTTTTCATTTCTTTGGTGAGTCCTTCCATTGCAAATTTTAGGTTTTTTTTCTAATATACTTATTACTTTTTGCTGTGGAAACCATACTTTTTTTTCCTCATATTTTTCCTTTCTCTTTTGTTCCATACAGAGAAAAAAAATCATATTGTGGTTCTATGTTCTCTTCAAGTTTCACAGAGTCCTTTGTCTCAGCAAGTGTTGGATTATTCTCTTTGTTTTGTAGTGTTTATTCATAGATGCCTGAACTTGTTTACTAGATCTGAAAGATATTTCCTTTTGTTGTTGTTCTTTTTTCTATAGAAAATTTCACATTTATTTCCCCTTATTTTTCCTTCTCTTTCACTTTTTGATTCTCTCTTTTCTGTGGGCTCCTTAGGAGTTGGATTTCAGCTTCTTTTTATGGTGTACAATAAATGGGTTCAAAAACCAGTCCTTGAAATATGTTTAGAAGAATTACACAAATTTAACTTCTATTGGATTACTTGCTATCTAGGAGAGGAGGGAGAGGGGAATAGAGGGAGAAACATATGGAATACAGGGTTTTGCAAGAGTGAATGATGAAAACTATCTTTGCATGTGTTTTGAAAAATAAAAAGCTATTATTAAAAAAAACACCCATTTATGGGTTAGCTAGGTAGCAGCCCCTCAGTACTAGCCTCTTAGGAGGACCTGAGTTCAAATGTAGTGTTCAAATACTCACAAACTGTATGACCCAGAGCAAGTCATTCTACTCTGATGACCTTCAACCCCCCCCCAAAAAAAAAACCAATAAAAAACCTAAAAAAAAAAAATAAAACTCAATTTCCCAAATCTCTGACCCAGGTAACTTTTAGGTGGTCAGAACTGGCCTCAGCTGAATGCTGTGCTCTTTTCTTCAGACTTAATTGAATGCTGTGCCTACAGTTTGGGGCTCTAAATAACTGGTGGCTATGGTCCCCAGTAGC
Organism: Antechinus flavipes; assembly: GCF_016432865.1. Classification (NCBI taxonomy): domain Eukaryota; kingdom Metazoa; phylum Chordata; class Mammalia; order Dasyuromorphia; family Dasyuridae; genus Antechinus; species Antechinus flavipes. The sequence continues at coordinate 427,279,821 of NC_067399.1, forward strand.
TATTCTTCTGAAGGGATGTAGCCACACTATCTGTCTGTCATGGCTAGTATATATTTCCACATGCTGGAGCTGAGATCTTCATGGCAATGGAAAGAAGAAAAGGGAATGGAAAGGAGGAGGTAGGAGTTGTAAGCCTATGTCCTTCAGTCTGCTAGTGCAGACTTTTTTCTAGTAAGTAGTGTAGGAGGTGAGAGAAGGGTACTAACTAAGCTCAGGATCAATGAGTATCAGTTCATTGTTTTGGGATTTTTTTAAAAAAACTTCTTTTTTGAGGGTTCTGGGGATCTTAAACTATGGAGATAGATGAAATTGCTTCATCTTTGGCTCATAGTTTCTATTTTGGACAGGTCTGGGAATGTTATAGGGGACAGAGAAAATATATAGTCCTCTATCTTGTTGTTCCCATGATCTGGAAGTCTGACCTTTTAAAAGTAATTTTCTTTCTTTCTTTCTTTCTTTTACTTTTCTTTTCTTTTTCTCTTTCTTTCTTTCTTTCTTTCTTTCTTTCTTTTTTTTTTTTGTTGTTGTTAAAACAATTGGGTTAAGTAACTTGCACAGGGTCACACAGCTCGGAAGTGTTAAGTGTCTGAGATTATATTTGGACTCAGGTCCTTCTGACTTCAGGGTTGGTGCTCTATCCACTGTGCCACCTACCTGCTCTAAAAATAATTTTCATTAATAGCTTTTGTTTTTATATGGCTTCTTCATTGTGTCCTTTCCCCACCCCACCTCACCCAGAGACTCAACCCTTTTCAAAAAAGAGAAAAATGAAAATTGTCAGTAAAACTCACCAGCATATCAAAGAAGCCTGACACACCCACAATCTCTCCACTTCTACAACGAAGTTTGTATTTAGTGCCTTCAGTCTCTTCCATGGGGTCAGCTTCATCACCAGAAGCCAAGATGCCTTTTTTTGTGAACATTGTTTCCTTTTGTAGATATTCACTCATCAGTTCTTTCATATAATTTTCACAGAAATCTGGGTCAAGTTCCCTGATCTACTGTTTGCAGGTTCTATCCCCTCCCTTCTCTGAAAATTGTGCCAACATTTGCCCTTGATATCCTATTATTCATCATCTTTCAAATATCACTGTAAGTAGCCAGGCAAACTATACACACAGTACAACAAATGTATACCCAGACATATGTGTATATGTGTGAACATAAATGTAGCAGTGTGCATGTGCAGGCATGTCTGCATAAAACACACATGTACATACATGTATGTGTGCTTATGTACACATATTTGTATATATACTTGAGTACATATATGCATATACTCATAGAGCATACATATATGATGTTCTGGCAAGTCCTATCAGGCTGGAAGACTAGCACTTCTGCATTGAGCTCTTTTCAGAGCTGCTCAGTTACCTTTGGTGTTCACTTGGCCATCAATTCTCACCTGTGGCTCCAAGAATCTGTAGCATGCTCTGTGGCTCATTCTGGTAAATCTCAACAAGCTAAACCAGATTGAGGGTGACCAATAGGCTTCAAATCTGCTGGCGAGGTAAGGGAATGTCTACCCCACACTTGTTAAGACTTTTGGCAGAATAGGCAGATGAGAACAATTTGTTCCAAAGGCTATGAAGGCAGCTGAAACAAATGCTGTAGAGCACTTAGAGGTTGGTCAAACATTAAAAGTGCCAAGGTCATCTATTGCATCCCAGATTGTCACCAGTGATTTTGACATTTGCCACTGGTCTTTGATGACTCTGGAAGAGAGTGAAGCTGAAGACTTTGTGCATTTCTGCTTCACTTAAATCCAATTCATGTATGAGTTAAGATATCATCTCAGGATGATTAATCCTTTTTGAAAATGAAGAATGAACAATTTTTATTGTTATTATTCTCCTTTTCTCCTTCTCAATTGATAACAAATGCCCCTTTTAGATTTCACACAATTCTTTTTTTTTCAAGTCCCTAATGTATTTAATATATAAATAATTTCCTGTGTACCTGTCATACACTCCAACTAGATTGTAAGGCTTTTGAGGGTAGAGACCTTGCTTATTTAAATACTACATTCCCCAATGCCTAGCACAATAGTTTGCACATAATATAAGCTTGATAAATATTTGTTGACTGTCTATTTGGCTGCTGACTGATTGAATGAATGAATGCTTCCAAAGACCATGATGGATATGTAAAATGCTCAAGCCAAAGGCTTCCCACCTTGGATTCTCTGGCATAGAGAATGGTTCCTTCTTGGAGACTTTTCAGCTTCATGCTCAGCCAGCCATGGAGCTGTTCCCTGTTTGTCCCTGTCAATGGCTCAGCACTTGCCTCTCTGCCTGGCTCACCTAGTTTCATGCTCAGGAAAATCTTAAAGAATTAGGTTGTGGTTCGGAGCTGCCTGCCCACTAGGCCCCAGTTTTCCAGGTTGTGGATCTACTTCTGGACAGATTGTTTGTCCATATGAAGCAATTCCCATCCCACCCACATTCCCATTTCCTGATGAGCCAGCGTGTTAATTTTGTACGCCACGGTTCTCTGCTCACAGGCATCTGCTGGCAAAACGGCTGCCTTCCCTTCTGTCAAGCTACCCCGTATTACGGGCCCCCCAGCTCTCATTGTGAGCTCCCTTTGCTTTGCCCAGTCCTCTGTTTCCCAGTCAGGTTGGCAATACTTTCTCTCCCTCCCTATATTATTAACAGGGAAGCCTCTGTGCATCATCACTTTAATTAAATAAAGAAAACATTGACTTAATCGAGACGTCTTCAAACAGCTCCTTGGCACCCTTTCAAGAAACAAAGACCGTCTGGGTGGCACTGGGATCTGATCAGCTCAAGGAGAAGCTGCCCTTTAGGCCTGTGTTCATCTAAATACCCAGAGAGCTTGTGATTTGTCCAGGTCTTGGGAAGAGGGAGCTAAATAATGGCCAACTACAGAGAAGGGAGAGGGAAAAGGAAAGGGAGCCCATGTGTGAGTGGCAGTCAGCTTTGTTCTTTCTCTCTTAGCATTTTCTCTCTGTCTCTCTCTGTTTCTTTGTCTCTGTCTTTCTGTCTCTCTTATCTCTCTCTGTGTCTGTGTCTGTGTCTGTGTCTCTGACTCTCTGTCTCTCCTTTCCTTCTCTCTGTCACTCTGTCTCTGTCTCTCTCTGTGTGTGTCTCTCTCTGTCTGTGTGTGTGTGTCTCTCTATCTCTGTCTGCTGTGTCTCTGGCTCCCTCTCTCTCTCTCTCTCTCTCTCTCTCTCTCTCTCTCTCTCTCTCTCTCTCTCTCTCTCTCTCTCTCTCTCTCTCTCTCTTCCCCCTGGTCATCTGATAACCAATTTGCTCTTAGAGCTATAGTAGCAGCAGCTAATGTGTAATGTGTCTCACACACACACACACACACACACACACACACACACACACACACCTGACAAAAAAAGGAGAAAAAATCCTGCAAGGAATAATTGCCCTTTTTAACTTTCTTGAAAAAAATTCCATTTATTTCTCTCTTAGGAAGACAGAGAAAAATCATTCCTGTTTCATGAAATGTCCAATGTACAGGGATGTTTGGCAACCACCAAAGCCAATAGAGTTGGATTAAATAATTGCTAAAGTCCCATGGAGCATTAAATTCTATGATCCTAGGAATTGCCTTTGGTTATTTTATAGGTGATACAGATGCTCAGAGTTGGGGAGGAACTTGCCCAAGATCCCAGTGATAACATGGTAGAGCTGAGCCCAGGACATGGGACTCCATTTCAATTCAACAAACATTTAATAAATTTCTATCATTCTACTATCAATTTATAAGGATTTGTTAAGCTCCTAGTGTATGCCTCTTGTGTTAGAAACTGTGCTTGCAAAGACAAAAATGAAAAAAAAAACTTCCTTTCCTTAAGAAACTTACCTTCTACTAAAAGATACAGCACGTACCTAAGGATATAGAGAAAATAAGCATGAGACCTGTGGTTTTACTGGTATAGGAAACTCTGGTGAAAATCTCCCTTTACCAGTTTAGATCAATATTTTCTCTGCAACAGAGAGCTGCTTTAGAGAATTGAGAGGTTACATGACTATATTGTTAGTGACAAAACTTGAACTCAGATCTTCTTGACTCAAAAGTCAGTTCTAGCAAACATGCCACATTACCTCTTATATAGAAAATATATAACCTATATCTGAAAGCTTGCTGTCTAGGAGAGGAGGCTGGGGGAAGGAAAAAACAAAAATTTAAATCACAGTTTTGCAAAGGTGAATATTGAAAAAAATTGTTCTTGGAAAAATAAAAAAAACTATTTAAAAAAAGAAAGAAAATATATACAAAATTAATACAAGGTAAATTTTTGGATCAGGGAGAAATAGTATAAGGAGACAATGGAGAATTGAGATTAAAGAATGTTTCCATGTTGAAGATGTGACTTCAGAAGACTTTTGAAGAATAAATATAAGGCATTCTGGGGGTAAAGCTGAAGTGGAAATGTTTTTCTGCAAGTGTGAAAGCCAGTGGAGAGACAGAGAGACAAGAGGTAGAATGTTGTGTGTGGGCAATGGATAGAAGGCTGATTTAGATAAACTGGAAAGGGAACTATGTATAAAAAAGATTGAGAAGGTAAGTTGGTGCCAGGTTTGAAAGGCTTTAAAAGCAAAACAGAAGAGCTTATATTTGATTCTAGAGGCAAAGGGGAACTATCAGTGTTTACTGAGTAGCAGTGACACAGTCAAACCTGCCCTTTAGGAAAATCACTTTGACAGCTGCATTGAAGTACAGAAGCAAACATTTAATAAGTGCCAATTATGTGCCAGGCACTTTGCAAATATTTTTCCATTTGGCCCTTTCAAAAATCTTGGGAGGTAGCTGCTATTATTATCACCATTTTACAGCTGAGGAAACTGAGGAAGACAGGGGTGAAGGCCCTTGCCCAGGGTCACCCCTTATAAATGTGTGAGGTTTCATAGAAACTCATATTTTTGACTCCAGGTCTGTCTCTCTCTCTCTATCCGCTGTAGTGGAGAGGGAGGGAGAAAAGAGGGAATTAGAGAGTAGAGAGCCTTGAGGCAGGGAGATCAGTTAGGAGGCTATTGAATAATCTAAGCAAAAAATGATGACAGTCTGAGATAAGGTGGCCCTTTGAGTGGAGAGAAGGGGATGGATGGGAGAGATACATTCCCAAGGCACGATCAACAGTGTTTCCACTCACCGTACCCCATTAAGCACCTTCATCCTTGAAGCAGAGGTGTTGGGAAGAATCACTTCTAGGAATTCTGGGACAATGAGGGAGGGGAGAAGGTTGGTTTATTAGATGATTTCCAAAATGGTTTTTAGCTCTGATAGCTTCTGCTTCCATAGATCCTTCCCATTGCAGCCATCCATGACATTGACATATCTGGTCTGGAACTCTGGTTTGACCTGTGCTGAAAATGTGCTTCTGTGGTGAAAGAGGAGAGTGGGAGAGGGGAGAAGTAAAGTCATTCAGATCTCATTTAGGGGAGTCAGTGGGACTCTGTGAAGAGAATGCTGGATTTAGAATCAGGGAACTTGAGTTTAAATACCAAATAGGACCACTGGGTCACCTGAGTGACTCTGGGCAAAGGACTTGATCTCTCTGGATCTTTCTTTCATTTTGTGCAAAATGAATTAGACAGCCTCAGAGATCCATTTCAGTTCTATAGCAATGATCCTGGGCTTGTCACTTAGCTCTCTGTCTCCATTAAGAGCCCATATCTGTTTTTTAAATTTCCTTTTCTAATTACTATTCTGGTAGGTAAAACAGGTGGCGTTATCTGTTTATGAGTAGTCCTAAGGAGTGACTCCTTTCCCCCTGTGTCAGTGACGGAGGTCAAGAGCTCCAGCACTCCCAGGGCTTGGACTTCCCTGTGGGCCAGTCAGTATGACTAAACATTTATTGAGAGCTGAGGGTTGTGTTTGTTTAAACCGCCTGGGTCACCACACTTCTGAAATCTCTATTCTATGCTGGTCTGTTTCCCTTTGCAGGGGGAGGGAATCCAAGGAGAGAGTCATGTGGAGGCTGGAGGGGAGTGGTCAGAAACAGAAGGCTATAGCATATTCTTGGCTCTCATCTTGGTTGACTAAGTTACTTGAACTAAATCTTTTAGGTTTCTTATTTCATGTGCAGCTAATAAACTTATGTTTAAAATGTACATTTTACACTTATGTATAAAAATATGGATTGTCCAGTCTGGGGCTGATTATTTGTTTTGCAAAAGGATTCAGTCACTGCAGGATTCCCCTAAAGGCACAATTTCCCTAGAGAATATTTATTATCTTTCTGTTTACAAAGAATGGGAGGCAACCTGGCAAAGAAAAAAGAAACCTGGACTTGAAAGCAGGAGACCAGGATTCTATTGCTGATTCTTGCCATCTACTTGTTATATGATCTCAGGCAGGTTCAGTTTTCTCCTGGGCTTCAGTTTTCTCCTCTGTCAAATGAAGGGGACAAACGACGATTTCTGTGAGTCTGTCAGGAGCTGACATTGTGTGACTTACATAATTTCCAGGAAGCATCTATTATAGAAAGTCAGGCAAAACAGACATCATGTCCTTGCTAGCAGTTAATGCTGGAAAATTGCTTTGAAATCATCAGAAAAAAATTCTGTTTTCCTTTCCCCTCCCCCCCCCCTGCCCCCCATCCCCTTCACATCCACACACATGAGCAGTGGAATAGACTATGTGGAATTTATTCTCATAAGGTTCTCTGCATTTGTGAGAATAATGATGGGCAGTAGGGGTAAAACCGTCCCCTGGCACCTTGTTCATTTGTCCTATAAACATTTAAATGCCATCTCCAGTCATTCTGATCTATATCTTGTCATTGGTTCCAGAGGGATCCAGGAGAGAAAGTGAGACTGGTGACTTTGCACAGCCCTCTCTCACTCAAATCCAATTCACTTGCATGTCATGGCTTCACCTCCCTGATGACATGGTCTTCTTCAAGAATGAAGGACAAACAACAATAAGCATTTAGTCAGAGGATCTCAATTCAGCTCTCTAATAACTTCTGTAACTGTGGACAAGTCAATTGATTTCAAAAGCTTCATTGAATTTAAAGCTAGAAAGGGTCCTTAGAAGTTATAATTTTAAAGATTTGGTCCAGAGCAGGGAGGTGTCTTGTGCAGTCCATAGTGACCTCTTAGAACCTCAAAATGAAGAGGTTGGTTCAGATGATCTCTAAAATCACTTCTCATGCTCTCAAGATCATGATAAATATTTATTAAAAACCTACTCTCACAAGGTCAAATGCTCTGTCCCCTGCTTCGGGGCTCAGTGTGCCAATGGGTCTAGGTTTACCTTAATGGCTTATGGCGAATATCCTGACAGAGACTAGGGCTCACATTGTATTTCCCTGGGTGGGCAGAGGGGTAAGGCAGATGCTGGGACAGATGGGGTCGGTCGCAGGCTTTGCATAGCCTAATGACTTTCCTTCCCAAGGCCCTCAGGCAGGTCACCAAATGAGCCCAGCCCCCAACATCAAGGATAATTACAGGACGAGGCTAATAAATCAGTACACTTCAGTTCAGAGACTGAGGGGGAGGCGGGCTGGAGTGAAGGGCGAAGGGGAAACTGGGGAGAGAGAGAGAGAGAGTGAGACTGCTCTCTGGGAGACTGTGGTGTCAGTGCTCAGCTGACATTAAAACAAATACCCTCGAGACAAAGGGTCGGCTGTGCCTTTGGTATTTGTAATTAAGTTTCTGGGCATCTCATGAGTCACCAGGGTGGTGGGGCTGTGCCATTGAAGTCTGGGCCATGGGTGAAATCCAAGACAGGGAAGACTATACAGAGAAAGCAGCCTGTCAGATTTTTCTGGGACTCTGATGAATGTTGGAGGCAAGGCAGGATCATGAAATTTCACTCTAGACTAAGAATCAGGAGACCTGAGTTCTAGGCCTGCTGTGGATCCCCTGGCTAAGTTATTTCACCTGTCTGGGTCTCAGTAAAATAGGGACACGAATATTGTTTCTCCTCACGGAGTCTCTAACCTATATCACAGCACTGTTACAAATTGAAATGAGATCAGTGGTTTAGGAATGGAAAGGAGCTTAAAGGACATTGGTCAACCTCCTTTATTTGCAGAGTAAAAACTTGTAGCCCAGAGAGAGAAGATGACTTTTTGAAGATGGCATATCTAGGTAACAAGTGATAGCACTTGCAATTTAACTCTAACTCTTGAGTGTATTCTTGAGTGTAGCTTTTCTTCCACTAAACAGTATTGCTTCATAAATTATGGAAGGGTTTTTTAGAAAGCATTGAGATGCAAGGAATCCTAGTGGGCAGAGCATTGAGCTGGGGTCAGAATGATGCTAGTTCAAATCTTTTCTCTCACAGTACTAGTTTACTAATCATGTGATCTTAGACTAATAACTTCTTGTGCCTCAGTTTCCCATCCATAAAATGAAGGGATGGACTCAAGAGCCTCTCAGGTCTCAGGTTCCTTTTAGCTCTAAGTCTTTAGTAATATACTTTTTTCAAAAAATTGCTAACTAATTTATTTAATATTTCCCCAGTTACAGTTAAAACATTTTTGACATTCATTTTAAAAACTTTTGCATTCTAGATTCTTACTCTTATCCCCATCTCCAGCCCCCATTAACCACATTAACAAAACATTTTCATAAAAGTCATGTTGTGAAAGAAAACATAGATCTTCCCTCCAAAAAAAAAAAAACTCTCAAGAAAGATAAAGTAAAAACAGAGAGTGGCAGAGACAGACAGAGAAGACAGAAATAGAGACAGAGACAGAGAGACAGAAAGAAAAATATGCTTCAATCTGTATTTATACATAAGTAGTTCCTTCTCTGGATATGATTAGGATTTTTCATCATAAGTCCTTCAGAGTAGTCATGGATCATTGTGCTGCTGAGTATAGCAAAGTCATTTACAAGCTGGTCATTCCAAACATTGCTATTACTTTGTATACAGTACATTTTACTTTGCTTGAGTTCATGGAGGACATTCTAGGTTTTTTCTGAGAGCATCCTGCTCATCATTTCCCATAGAACAATAACGTTTCATCATAATCACATATTTGATAATATATTTTACAAAGATGAGGTATCATTAGTTGTAAATCTTGCTTTTCACCTAATTAACTATATGGTAAATAATTATCTTAGGCAAAAAATTTCATCTCTCTGAGGTTTCCTCTTCTGCAAAGATCAAAACAGTTATCAGACTCCTTTCCCAGGTTTATTGTGAACAAAGTACTCTGGGAATTTAAAATTGCTTTATAAGTGTGAATAGTTATTAGGATTGGGAAACTAAGACCCAGCTGCAACTTTGCAATGAGAAGAGAAATACAATATGAGTGGATTGAGGGGAAACTCTCAAGTCAGAAAATCTGTGTTCAAATGTCACCCTTGTCATTAGGGGTGTGAATTTAAGTAAACTTTTCAATCTCTATAGAGGAAGATATGGCCTCCAATTTCCTTCCAGTTTCTTTGCAGTGGAATTAGCCACAGGTTCAATGTGGTAGTGTCTTCCAGGCCTGACTTTTTCTCTAAAGTTCCAAATGAGCTGTTACAATAACATAAGCAACAGGTAAATCTACTTAGAAACACTTCTAAAGTCAGACACAGAAATGAAACAGAAGACAGGAGCTCATTCTTGATTCATACTGATTGATTTAGTTACTTTGGCTAAGAACACCTAAATTGTCTGGATTTGTATTTCATGTGGTACTAATAAAATGTACTACTTAAAGCTAACTGCCATATGTAAAAATGAAGTTTTTTTTCCCAAACAATCTAAAAATAAAAATAAAACAAGATAAAATAAAATAAATAAGATAAGATAAAAATAAAAATAAGGTAAAAAATACTTATAAACATGCATGGCCTAGTTTCTAGAAAACCAGGCTTGCAATCAGAAAGGCCCAAGCTTGAGATCTGTCTCTGAGGCAGCATTGGCTGTATGACCATGGACAAATCGCTTAACTGCTCAGTGCCCTAGTCAACTTTCTAAGAATAGACAACACAGATGTATTGGCGATCTACATAGGTAGACAGAGTTTGCATTTTAGAAGTTCCTTACACAAGTGAAATCATAGGTCCAGAAAATTTTTATTTTCTTTTCTCTATGTATATCTGAATTTTGCATTCCTGCCTCACTCTTCTAATACTATTTAATCATAAAATTTAGAATTAGAAAAGATAACACATTTTTGGTACAATCTCTTAATTTTAACAGAGGAAGCTGACGCTTAGAGATGGGGTGTGCTGGTAAATATTTAAAAACTAGCTCTCAGCATCCCCCTCTCCAAACTCTCAAATGAATCTAGAATGCCCTTTTAAGTTATTAACATTTTCTCCATCACTTTCTTAAATCTAGATAAAAAAAAAAACCCACAATAAATCCAACAATGATTTGTAGTGTCTGCTAATTGCTGAGTTGTATGTGCTCACCAGCCCAAACTGAAGAATCAGATTAGGATTAATTCTAAATGGCTCCATCCTGGCCCTGCTTAAGATCACACAGGTATGCCTACCTGGGATTTGAACCTGGGTCTTTGGTCTCCAAATTCATTCTTTGTGCTTCACTCTTTGCTGGTTTTAGTCTTTGTTTTCTGATTATCAGACTGGCCCTGCAGAAAAGAGCTCTGTCACCTAAAGAAGGTTAGTGCTGAGAGTGTGTGAGTGTGTGTGAGAGTGTGTGTGAGGGTGTGTTAAGTGTGAGTGTGAGTGGGTGTGAATATGTATGTGTGAGTGTATGTATGTGTGTCTGTGAATATGTGTGTGAATGAGTGTATCTGTGAGTGTGTATGTGTGTGTGAGTGGGTGTGAATATGTATGTGTGAGTGTATGTATCTGTGTGTGAATATATGTGTGAATGAGTGTGTCTGTGAATATGTATGTGTGTGTGTGAATATGTATGTGTGAGTGTATGCATGTGTGTCTGTGAATATGTGTGTGAATGAGTGTATCTGAGTGTGTATGTGTGTGTGAGTGGGTGTGTCAGTGGGTGTGAATATGTATGTGTGAGTGTATGTATGTGTGGGTGTGAATATGTGTGAATGAGTGTGTCTGTGAGTGTGTGAGTGGGTGTGTAAATGTGTGTGAATGGGTGAGTGGGTGGGTGTGAGTATGTGAGTGTGAGGGTGTCTGTGAGTATGTGAGTGTGTGAGTACAGTGTGTGCTTAAGCAAACTCTTTATGGACTGCCTTCTCTTTCCCAGTCCAATCCCCTGGTGTGTGTGTGTCGCTGGGGGGAGGGAGGATTGAGACGTGGATTAAATGGAAACTGAGCAGCCTCAATTCCAACCTCCGGTCAGAGAATTGGCATTCCAGGTTGGGTTTGTGGCTTCAGAGTGAGCCCTTGGGTCTGGCGAGGAGGCAGACGCTGACCCTGCTCTGGTGTCATCTGCGCTTCCCCGGCAGTAATCCCCAGGCCAGACTGGGCCAGGCCAGTTACAACATCTGGGAGTCTGTTTACTACTGGGCTTACTGTGTGTCTGCATAACTTTATGTATTCGCAGAACTTTTAAGCCCTGAACTAAAATCCTGTCTGTGCTGACAAAAGAGAGTCAGCTAAGGAATCTTTTATATTAAAAATCTGTGTTGTGCAAGGAATCTCTTATTTTTTTTTATTATTAAAGCTTTTTATTTACAAAACATATGCATGGGTAATTTTTCAGCATTGATCCTTGCAAAACCTTCTGTTCCAACTTCCCCTCCTTCCTACCACCCCTTCCCCAGAAAGCAGGTAGGTAGATCCATACATGTTAAATGTGTTAAAGTATATGTGAAATGCAATATATATATATATATATATATATATATATATATATATATACACACACACATATTTATACAGTTATCTTGCTGCACAAGAAAAATTGGATTTATAAAGAAGGTAAAATTAACCTGAGAAGAAAAACAAGAATGCAAGCAGACAACAACAGAAAGAATGGAAATTTTTGTTGTGGTCCACACTTAGTTCCCATGGTTCTTTCTAGGTATAATTGGTTCTCTTCATCACTGAACAACTGGAACTGATTTGGTTCATCTCATTGTTGAAGAGATCCACATCCATCAGAATTGATCATCATATAGTATTGTTGTTGCTGTGTAAAATTATCTCCTGGTCCTGCTCATTTCACTTAGTATCAGTTCATGTAAGTCTCTCCAGGCTTCTTGGAAATCATCCTGCTGCTCATTTCTTACAGAACAATAATGGAATCTTTTGTTTTAAAATTTGTAAAAAATATAAACCTTAGCCCCTACTTTTCCAGACTTCATGAACAGAGAGACAGCATAGTACAGTGTCAGGAAGACCTGGGTTAAAATCCTTTCTCAGATAGATATTTAGTATTTTTGAGACTCTGAGACTCAGTTTCTTCATCTGCAAAGTGGGGGAAAGAAGAGTAAGTGTCTCACAGGTTAATTGTAAGGATCAAACCAGATAATGTATACAAAGCATTTTGCAAACCTAGAAGTATCATTTAAAACATCTATCAATCAGTCACCCCTTAAGTTTGCAACTGGACAGGTCTTGTGATTACAAAGACAAAAACACAAACAGTGCTTTCCTTCAAGGAGCTATTCAATTTACTGTAGGCATTTCTCCTTGTTCTTTTAATATTTCATGTATTTCAGTGCAGCAGGGGTTGTCTATGTGCTCTCCTTCACCCTTCTAATGTGACCAATAGCCCAATTTTTTTTTTCTGGCCATTTATGAGCAGCCAGTATGGTTTCTTTAAACCATTGCTTGAACATGTCATTGTTCACAATGTGCTGCAGCTAACTCATACCCACTATGTCTCTTCTCGTTGTCATGTGGGTCATCTATGATTGTGGTTTTTCTGAAATCAAATCATGGTGTTTCATAATTTGTAGCTATTTGGCATAAAATATTGGTAATGCAATCATGGTTATGACATTGTTTTTCTGGGTTTTTTTAGAAGAGGGGAGAGCACTCTGAGTCACTGAAAGCTTTTCATATCTCTTCCTAAATATAAACAGTCTACTCCCTTCTCCTTTTAAATTCTGATCCTAGCTCAATGTTCATCTTTAATGCTTCTCCAAGAATTTTATGTATAAATGTATACACATAATGCATAAATCAACATACATGCATGTATATAAATACACTGAAAGGACAGATAGCTGGATATTTTGTTTATCAACTATCTATCTATCCTCATTACCAATAACAGCATGGCCCAGTGAATAGGAACCAGCTTTCAAGTCAGGAAAACTTGAGTTCAAGTTTCATTGTTTTCTTCTAGTAGCATGTAGGTAACTTAAGGATAGGAGCATTTTCACTGTTGTCTTGGTATCACCAATGCCTGGCATAAAATTAGCATGTAGTACTTGTTTAATTGATACATAATAGCTGTATGACCATCAATAAGTCACTTAATCATACCTCTCAACTTTAAGTTATAGTTGAATTGCCATCTTTTTTTGGTAAGGAAAGTTCCATATCAGGAGTTCCTCACAAAGAAATTACAGATTCAAACAACAAAAGAATCCTATTGACTCAATGAGCTGTCCATCAAACTTAGAGGCATAGTTCAGCCATATGCAAAAAAAGTTTTTTAAAAAGTCCCTAGTAAATTAGACATTTATAATCCAGCCGAGGAGACTGGATAGATTAATAAAAACATGACCAGTGTAATGGAAGAATAGCCAATGAGGACCCTTTCCTTGGAACATGATCAGATTTGTATTTCATGATAGATTATATTTTCTGTTTGCTCCAATTCAGTGAATAGAAGCTTGGTGCACCCTCTTTGACAGTGAGTGATGGAGAGGGATGGTGTGTCAAGACAGGGAGTCTTCGTATTATTTAAGAAACCAGATGGAGAAAGGAGGAAGGATTTTGGAAGTGAGTTTGTATACAATAAAATCAATATGTCCCTTTCTAGACCTCTTTTGTTTCTTTTCTTATGTTTGTATATAATAGATATAACAGGGTGCTATTATACCTCTTATACCAAGTTGGATTAAAGTCAAGTTGATGACAAATAAAATAGAGGACTGGCCATTGAGCCCAGTCTTTTTTAAAATTTATTTTATTATAGCTTTTTATTTACAAAACATATACATGGGTAATTTTTCAACATTGACCCTTACAAAACCTTATGTTCCAAATTTTCCCTTCCTTCCCCTCCTTCCCTACATGGCAGGTAGTCCAATATGTTAAAATATATGTTAAATTCAATATATGTATACAGATTTATACAGTTATCTTGCTGCACAAGAAAAATCAGATCTAGAAAGAAAAAAAAAACCTGAGAAGGAAAACAAAGTGCAAGCAAACAATAACAGAAAGAGTGAAAATGCTTTGCTGTGATCCACACTTAGTTCCCATAGTCCTCTCTCTGGGGTAGAAATGGCTCTCTTCATTACTGAAAAGTAGAACTGGTCTGAATCATCTCATTGTTGAAAAAAGTCATGTCCATCAGAATTGATCATCATATAGTCTTGTTGTTGCCGTGTATCCATTGATCTTGATGAGAATGTGCAAAATGGTTGGCTGATGTAATTCCCATGTGAACTCTGAAGCATGAGTAGATATTTTGTAACTAGATCTGTTGACCATATGGAACCTCTTTGATTGGTTGCTGTTGCGAGACTGAATTGGGAGTATATCCAAAAAGAATTGGTTGATCTTGTTCCTTCACTTTGCTTTTCTTTCTACCTGGTGGTGAAAAAAGAGAGAAAATGCTCTTAGGGGAGAAGTTTTGGACTCTCCTTATCTAAAACCTACATATGGCCTGTGAATTCAGGCCTGTGAATTCTTCATTTTAATACTATTTCATTTTAGGAGAAATCTATATAAGTAGGAGACCAGGGCCTATCTCCCTGGAAATTTCAAAAAAATATGGGAGAACAAATTACCGTGATGTCCATGGGGTTTGCAATCAGCCTGTCCAGTCTTGAAGCCTAGAGGAGCACAGGAATGACAAATACCTTAGGAACTAAGCCTGGAGGGAGCTGAGGCAAGGACTTATCCACCAACAATGCTACATTTGGACAAGTACTTGGTGGGACTAAGCTGTCTAAGACCTATGCTAAGTATGAGTCCACTCTCCCCAGAGGCTGAGGTAATATAGGAGAGAATGTGTCCTGACGTATGGGTAGGAGTGGGGAGGGTGATGTTGAAATTCTGTTTTTTTCTCAATCTTTGAAGTAAATATCCTTTAAAATTAAAAACTAATTGATTTCAATTGATTAAAAGGAACTAGGGTACTAGTCACTTATTGATTACAGTGGGGGGACCACACCAGGACAGGGGCTTGAGGAAAGGAAGTAGATATTCCAACACTTCAGGAGAACTCCTAGAAGTCTGAATGGGAAATGTATCTGACCTCTCTCTGGGAAAGTAAGGATAAAGAGAATTTAGTACATGGGGATTGAAGCAAGAACTGCAGTGAACTTCAGGTGAAGATGGAGCTGACCTAGCACATCTTCCTGGCCACTATTCATCCACTTGGGGCTTCTATTTCTTTTGTGTCTATTTTACCTTGATCTCAGGTGAATGAGTTTTCCCAAAGAGGAGTGCCAAGTTGTCCTATGAGACCAGAATCTCATCAGTCTTCTCTGAGTCCTCACCAGCAATTGTAGACAGTTAGAAGCATCCACAGAGTTCATTGTAGATCTAGCATAGCAACTGAACCCCACCCAGAAACAGATTGATCTGTCAATCAAGATACCATGCCCAGAAAAGAATCAGTCTAGTTGAATAATGAAGTGACTGGTCTATTGTCAGTGAGAGAAAGCCCTGAACAAAATTTGGTAGGGATTAACTTTGTACTTAAACTTTGAGCTCCATTTTTCCTTGGGGACCTTAGGTGTGTACAAGAGAAAAGCAATTGTTTTGTAACTTTTGTTTTTATTTAGTAAATACCTTTTGTAAAAACTAGAGTTTTACTGGTTGATCAATATTAAAGCTCACCAAATGGGGGCCCTGTGTAAGAGGAATAGAAATCAACCTCTTTCCCAGTTACTCAGAACTCTAAGAGGAAAAGTACTCACTGCTTTAGATATTGTTTATATATTTAAAATGTTTTAGAATATTATTGAGCCTACCCTGAATAATTCTTCTATTTTGGGTCATGCTTCCCCTCTCAAAGCTGGGATTGCTTGAGTCCAGAGTCTCCTCCCTGTGAAGAGAACATGCCTGACAGGTCCAGAGAACTTCTTGACATGTTGATGACACAATAAAAATGATATTGTATTGGGAGTCAGTGGACCCAGGCTCTAATTCTGCCTTATCTGTGTCATGTTGATCAACTCACATCTCTCTAAGTCTTAGTCACTTTCTTTGTAAAATAAGAAAGACATCCTTGAAGATTCCTAAGAATCCCTTCAGCTGTGGATATTCTTTATTCTAGATGAAACCAAGAGCCAGGCAGCACAGTGCCAGAAGCCCATCATCTCTACTTGCCCCAGAGTCTCAGCCATCCCTGAGTCCGCACCTGAATGTTTTCTGGTTAGCTGACTTTACTTCTTGGTGAGCAAAGGCTTCCCCCAAAGCCCTTTGCTGCAGACTGCTTAGAGCTATGAATGTGCTGGACTTTGGGGCCTAGCAGGCGCCAGATAATTACAAAGAGAAGGTTTCTATTTCCAGCTGACCTTTCCTCAGAGACTTGATACAGGCCCCTAAATGTGGGCCGGGCTGGCCCATAATAGTGCTGCAGGAGAGTCTCATGAGCCAGCCATGCTTTAAGGAAAGGTTTCTCTAAGTGTAGAGAGGAAGCTTTATTGGCCTGAGTAGCACAGTGGTAAGAGGCCTTTTAGAGTTATTCATTCATTCATTCAACAAGCTTTATTAAGTCCCCATCCTATGTCAAGTATTGTGCTGGGTACTGGGTATACAAAAACAAAAGTGAATGAGCTGACTCCTGGGTTCTGATACTACCTGCATCATTATGGGCAAATCATTTTTGCAACCCAAGGCTTATTTTTTTTAAACTAAAGGAGTGAATTATATGATTTTTAAGGTTCTTTTCCTTTCTAAAACCTATGATACAAAAAAATAAGTCTCCCTACTCTTTCTCCCATGCTCCCTTCTTCCCCTCAAAATTAGGAAGTCTTTTGAAAAATGGCAAGTCACTACATGTACATTCTCTAATTATACCATTCTCCTTCTCCAAAGTTTTCTTTATTACATACCCAACAAATTCCCTATCCTATCATTTAGGGCTATTTACAGTATATCCCTAACTTTTCTATTTTTTTTTCAAAATATTTTACTAATATTTTATTTTAAATTGTTGTCATTATCCCAAATCCTTCACTCTTCTTATAATAAGACACTTCAATTTCAATGAAAAAATAAGATACAAATGCACAAAACAAATTGAAGTATTTTTTATGTCTGACAGACAGCATATGCCTCATTTCCTATCTGTAATCCACCACTTTTCTACTGAGAGGAAGGAGGTATATTTTGTCATGGAATCAAGATTGTTCACTGAGTTGATCTGAGTTCGATTGTCTTGTAATTTGATGCATCTTTCCAGTGCTAACTGTCCCATTGATACCTTATATGTCCAGACAAACTAGATTTCTTACTATAGATACATTTCTTATTTTTTCTATTCCTATGCCTTTTTCTCATGCTGTTTCCTCTGGAATATCCTGATAAATTCTTCCGCTAAAACCCCTGGAGTCAAATACTACTTTCCTGGATTTGTTAGCCTTTGGGGTCATAGGATTTAAACTTGGAAATCATTAAGTGAAGAAACTGGGACCCAGAAAGAAGAAATATTCAAACCTAAATCTTCTAAGTCCCAATTCAGCCATGTTATTACCACAATATTCTGTGTTAAATCTTATAAGTATTTTAAAAAACTCAAACTCAAAATCTTACTTCTCTTCCCTTAGAGATCTCTATCTTCTCCTTAAAGTTGTTTCAAGTCAAGACAGCCCTTGTATTTCCCCCTGAGTCTTCTCTCTTTGGACAAGAAAAGCCAAATAATTCATTTATAATATGCACGCATGGCCCTTTACACTCCTGGTTGCCATTTGAATGCAATGTCCACCTTCCATGGTGCCTGGAGATGAACACAATCCTCCAGATGAGGTCTGATGAGATCAAGTACAAGGGAATGATCACTTCTCTATTCTTGGAAATTATGTCTCTCTGAACACAGCTCATGGCATTGACTTTATCAGCTGTCATATCTACCTCCTATGCACTCTTGTTAAGCTTGCAGTACACAAAAACTCTCTCTGCAACAGCTTTTCATTTAGAATGGGTCATTACTTCTTGTTGTAAGGTGGTTGAAAGGAAAATGGAGGAAGACAACAGCCTCTGAGAATGAAATCATCTTAGTAAAGTGAGATGACTTGCTCACTGTTTTTCATTTAAACTAGAAACTATAGGAGATTTGGTCAGAGGCCCCAGATGTCTGCATCAGAAGATGAGTTATACTTGAGCCCAAAGTCCAGACCTAATATTGTGCATTTAAACCCTGAACCTTGTTTTCCTAACTAAAAAATGAAGGGCAGCTAGGTGGTACAGTAGATAGAGAACTAGGTCTGGAGTTAGGAGGACCTGAATTCAAATTAGACCTCAGATATTTACTTCTTGCCTCAGATTCCTTATTCTGTCAAATGAGCTAGAGAAGGAAATGACAAACCAGAGACAAATCTCTACCAAGAGAACCCCCATTGGGGTTTTAGGGAGTCAGATGTGACTTCCTCCACCAATGCAGGTTGGCATCTACTCTACAATTTCTAATCTTTTAGACTTACCTAGAGAACTGAAAGGTCATAGTCACTTGCAAAAGTCATTCAGATATTTATTAAGTAAAGTCCCATGAATATTTTTCATATTAAAATGTGTCATACTCCAAAAGATTGGGAATTTCTGGCCTAAGCAATCATTAAAACTTCTTCCAGCTCTAAATCTTATAATTTTAGCCCTTAAGTAGTTGAGAGCCCATCTCTTTCATGAGACTTTCCTTGATTTTATGTCTCCAGTCCTGCAACTTCCCAGTATGTTTTTTCAAATTATGTTATATTATACTTATATTTATACATGTTGTATCCTTATTTCTTTTTCCCTTCAGGACAATATAAACTCTTAAGTGATAAGGACTATTTTGTTATTGTCTTGATAACCTCAGTATTGTATTATATAGCTGTAAGTCACAGGACATAAATGTCACTGAAGATTTGAAAGCAAGGACCACTCAAAGGACAATGGAAAGATGCAAGGTGAGCATGAGCAGACAGTGCCACATTATGAACAAGTAATCACCAATTGGAGTAAAAGATGTCAACAACAACAACTATATACATATGTGTGTGTGTGTGTGTGTGTGTGTGTGTGTGTGTGTGAAATAGAAGAGGTGGTCACAAAGCTTATGTGAAAGCTAATTGACAAATACCTTGGTAATGTCAAGAGAAATCAAGGATAATCTCTTCCACATTGGGCAAAACCATGAAGTGAATTTATGGAAAGACATGGACACAAAATTTCCTAGAGTGGACAGGCATGAGTGAGTTACCATAGATAATATTGAAAGGAATTTGTTCAGTCCTTTTCATCATGTTTAATTCTTTCTGACCCCACCTGGGGTTTTCTTGTCAAAGTTATTGTAGTGGATTTGTTTCCTTCTCCAGCTCATCTGATAGATGAGGAAACTGAGGCAAAAAGGATTAAATGATTTCCCGGGGGTCAGAGAACTGATAAGTGACTGAGACTGGACTTGAACTCAGAAAGGTGAGACTTCCTGGATCCAAACCGAGCATTCTGTCCACTGCATTATCACATCACCTAGGTGCCCAGTGGAAGGGATACTCATCCCAATAAAATCATAGATCCAATTGATAAAAGCCTTAATCTTAGGATCATTCCTTGAAAATAGTAAACATGTAACAAATATTGGATTAAACTGAATTTCTTCTTTGACCTGGACCGTTTCCTATTTGATTCAAAGAAGGACTTTACTTTCATCTTTATTGTATCGCTTTGGACAACTCTCTCCTCTAGTTCCTCTTATCCTTTTGAATAGCAATGAATTCAGTTCTCTGCCTACAGTGGGCACTACAGACGTGTCAACTGGCTATCACTGCAGGAGGAAAAAAAACAACAGCCATAAATGGATTGGAAGTTGACTCTGCAAAGTTACCAAGGCAACATCAGCTGCCTCTGACTTCATGGAAAGATAAGAGGAAGCATACAGATCCAACCTGTGGTCTGACTACAGCAAATGAAAAACAGAAGACTTCCTGGGCTCACTGCACTGACTTGACCCTGTAGCGACTTCCTCCCTCTGGGATGAATCCTCTGGGAATGTCCTGCTGCTAACTATTGAACTCCTAAGGCCAGCTATCTCAGGAAGATGCTTTGCAGTTACTGGCCTGAAAGGTGAAAGCAGTGGATTCCCCTGTAGGCAAAGTCCTCTTATGTGAAAGGTCTATGCCTTCTTCTTGTCATATATAGCCTGAGCATTGCCTTAGTAGCCATGAAATATTAAAAATAACCAGAGGAAGAGATTTTACATGTTGGGTAAAGCCTTTATAAAGAATTTTCTGAAATAAATGAAAATAGGATTACATAAGATGAGAAGGATGTAAAGGGAGTGACCCCATGGATGAGATCACAGACCATCAAGGCTTCAGAGCTTTTCGTAAGGGTCATCAAGGAGTATAACTCTGGCCCTAGGTTTATTGAAATGAGGGTAGAAGCTACCCTTAATTTAAAATAACTAATCTAGGTGTGTTTCAGTGGTTCTCATCAGCATGTTAGTTTCATGAAGTACTTTGACAGCAGACTGGTGGAAGGAGTTCTAGGCTCACAGTCGGGAAGTTCTTAGTTCAAATTCTGCTTCTGAGGCTTATTAACTATGTAATTATAGGTGGAACATTTAATATTTCCAAGACTTTGTTTTCTCATCTGTAAAATGGAATGATAATCTTAGCAAAACCTATTTCAAGAGGTTATTATTAGTTGTTTGATTAGCATTTATGTGCCCACTATATTTCAGACACTGTTCTAAATGCTAGGAATATAAATACAAAAATTAGACAATTCTTACCCTCAAGGAACTTATATTTTCATAAAGGGATACTCTTACAATTAAATATTTGAAAAAACAAGATAATGCAAGGTGTATGTTGAGCTAACAACTGAAAGGATTAGGAAAAGGTACCTCTTTTACCTTTGAAGTGAACCTTGAAAGGACATAGGGGCTCCAAGAGGTGAAGATGAAGAGGAAGAGCATTCAAGGAATGAGGGACAGTCAACACAAAGGCATGAAGCCAGATAATGGTTTGTAGGCAACCAAATAGAGAGTTTGGCAAGAGGATAGAGTGTATGAATAGGAATAATGTAAAATCTGAATGGCAAAATGGGCTGGAACCAGACTGTGAAGGCCTTTAAAAGCCAATACGAAGAATTTATATTTAATTCTAGATGATAGAAGTTTCCTGAACAGAGGAATGGTATTCTCAGACACAATTTGGGAAAAGTAATTTAATATCTATGTGGAGGACAATTGTAGAGGAGGAGGAATGGATAAAAGGAAACCAATCAGGAACTGTTGGAATAGTGTAGGTGAGTGGTAGCTTGGGCCCAAACTAGTAGAATGTGTATATGAGCTGGAGTTGGAACCAGA
Source organism: Antechinus flavipes (assembly GCF_016432865.1). Lineage (NCBI taxonomy): Eukaryota > Metazoa > Chordata > Mammalia > Dasyuromorphia > Dasyuridae > Antechinus > Antechinus flavipes. Next base: position 427,301,343 of record NC_067399.1, read on the forward strand.
AGTTGCAGGCTGAAATTTTGTCTATGATGCTGACTATATGATTATGGGCAAGTCTTTTCATGTATCTATACTTCCTTATGTTTAAAATGAAAGGGTTTGTTTAGATGGTCTTTGTAATTCCTTCTGGGTTTAGACCCAGATTATAAATGAGAAGAAAACAGATATAAAAGATACTGAATAGGGAGAAAGGATATGATGTGGATCTTTTTTACTTTGAAGGCAGTCAGGGGTAAGTGACTTGTGCAGAGTCACATAGCTAGTGAGTATCTGAAGCTGGATTTGAACTTAGCTCCTCCTGACTCCATGGCCAGTGCTCTATCCAGTGAGCTATCTAGCTACCCCAATGAGATTTGACACTTTCACTTGAACCCATCTCTCCCCTTAAGCTACCATCATATTCCGTTGGACACATGGGCCATACCCTTCTTGAATATTTTCTCCTTTCTCAGGTTTCTCAGCATTGCTCTATTATAGTTCTCTTCATCCATTATGTCCATTTCTTCTTAGTCAATTTTTCAGGATTATCATCCATATCCTATTTTGTATAGCTAGGTGTATACCGGAACTGTTTGTTCTCCTCTTCTTTCTTTATGCTCCCTCTCATTGCTCTTATTATCTTCCATTAATTCAATTAGCAGTTCTATACAAATGACTCCTAACTCTACCTAGCCTTAGCTGGCCCTCATCTCTCTCCCCAGCTCCAGTCCTGCATCTCTAAGTGCTTTTTGGACAGCTCCCATAATTCAGCAAATGTTTATTAAACACCTACTACAAACCAGGTATTGCCAAGTGCTGTCCAACAGAATGAAAATTGAGAAAAGGCCATTGGATTAAGCGATAAAGGGAATAGTGATGAGAGAAACTCCAAAGAGAAGAGAATTTTTAGTTCATTTGTAAGACAGAAGCCAGATTATAATGGGATAAGGAGTAAATGGGGGATGATAAAATAGTCAACAGATATGGATGGAATTTAGCTTTAAAAAGGAGAAGAGATGTAAGATGATAGCTTGAGGAAATGGTAGGGTCAAGTTAAAATTCTTTAAAGATGAGAGAGACCTGGGCATGGTTGCATACAGGAGGACAGGACCCAGGGAATAAGCAGAGATTGAAATTTAGGAAAGGAGAGGAGAAAATCAAATGGGAACAAATGAGATAATGTAAAATATGTTGCTAAACTTAAATCACTATATGAAGTCAGTGATTATAATTCCCAGCTTTAACAAGTTGGCTCTTTTAGACATAACGTCTCACAGACTAATTATAGTATCTCAGAGCTGGAAGAGAGTTTGGAGGTCACCCAGTCCACTCCATATCTGAAGAACAATGCCCTCCATAACATCCCTAATAAGTGGTCAGCCAGTTTCTGCCTAAATACCTGCAATGACTAGAAACCTAGCCCCAAAGTTTTGTTTTTAAACTTGGGATTATTAAAAAAAAAATTATACGTGTACTTTTGTGGAAGCAAGGTAGGGATATGCCTACATTGTTAAATGTGATCCACATGACTTGTGTCATGTTGGTGAAATAATCTCCCCTCTTTGGACCTCAGTTTCCTCCTCTGAAAAATGAAGGGCTTTGATAAGGTAATTGTTAAAATCTCTTTAAATTCAAAATCTGGAGAATCATAGATTAATAGGTCTTGAGGACAGTTAGATGACACAGTGGATAGAAAGCTAGACCTGGAATCAAGAGGACTTATTTGGCCTCAGACATTTACTTGCTCTGGGATCTTGCCCAAGGCACTTAACCCTGTTTGCCTCAGTTTCCTCATCAGTAAAATGAAGTCAAATCTGGTCTTGGACACTTATTAGTTGTATGATCCTGGGCAAGTCACTTAATGCTGTTTACCTCAGTTTCTTCATTTGTAAAATAAAATGGAGAAATAAATGGCAAGCCACTACAGCATTTTTTGCCAAGAAAACCCCAAATGGAATCCCAAGGAGTCTGACATGGCTAGGCAACAACAAAATAGACCTAGAGTTGGAAAAACCTTAAAAGTAGTATAATCCCTGCATTTTACAGAGAAGGAAGCTGAGGCCTAAGGAAATGTGTGGCTTGCCCCAAGTCTTATAGATAGTTGTGGATAATGGGGGATGTTTGCAGAGCTGAGACAGGGCTTTATTGCAAGCCCTTTTATTCCAGAATCTGTGTTACTTCTTTGGAAGCAGACTGCTTCTACTGAAGAAAGAGCATCTTCCATGGTGAGTGAGTAAGAAGGTCGCCTGCAGCCTACCTCATCAAACATCCCACCCACACAGCGTGTGAGAGCAGAAGCTGAGCTGTGACAGAGAAGCTTTCCTGGGTGCAGCAGGGCTGCTGCTAACTAGCCAGGACGTGAGCATCTCTGAGGTTGTGGAATAGGCAGCATAATTAGTGTTTACTGCTTGATGAATCTAAAACAGATGATGTGGCCATGCATGATTTATACTGCCGAGAGATGGCTTTGTAAGAAGCTGGTCTGTGACGTGGGTGGCTTTTTATGTGCCTCCCTTAGCACAAGGCAGGAACTTAATGAGGTTATTCATATCTTTGCAGGGCTGCCTTTCCTCACAGGTGTGTAGCCATTGTCATGCTTTCATTAACATGTCTTTCAAACAGGACTCAGGCCCCAACTCAGGCAAAAGGAAAAAAGGTGGAGGACTGGCTTGACAAAAGAAAGACAGTATTTCCTGAGCAGAAATGCTAAAACAGGAGCCTTGATGTAGCAGAGGTAAAAACCAAGAGATGGATCTGAGGTGCCTGCTGTAGGGAAGCAGAATGGCAGACTTAAAAGTTGAGATGTGGGTTCGAATCCAATTTTTGACACTTAGTAGCTTGATGGCTTTGGGAAAAAAAAAAAAAAAAAAAAACCTGGTTCATCTTTCTGAGCCCTGGTTTTCACATGGGAATTATAATCATGGTAACTGTGTCCCTCAAAGATGTAATGGGAGGCTTAGATGAGATCATGTCTGTGAAATACTTCAAAGCATCATATAAATGTCAGTTCTGGTGGCCAAAGGGTTAATCTGGTTGGGTTACTGAAGTGGGAGAGGTTAGCCTGAGTGAGAACCAGTGTGGGAAGTATCCTGAGGCAGACAATACACTGGATTTGGAATCTGGAGACTGAACTCCAATTTTGGCTCTACCATTTATGTGGCTTTGGGAAGATTATTTAATCTCTCTGGGTCTCATTGCCTCATTTGAGGATTAGCTGTTAGATTTGATCATCTCTGAGGTTTTTACTGGTTCTAAATCTAAAGATATCATACAAAGTTCAATAACATGCCTTGTAGCTTAAAGGAAACAAAGGGATTTGCTTTCTATAAATATGTTCTCCTATTCTTTTCTCAGCCTTTGTTTCATACGAAATATGGAAATAGCCCAGGGTTCATTGATTATCTGGAATGAAGGTAGACTGGCCTGGAGAAAAGAGGGTTGCTAGTGCAACAGAGTAGAAAGCCGACTTGTAAATGGATGGTAATAAATATTTATAGCTATAGCTAAGGGAAGTTACACTCTGGAGGAAGCAGGTTGAAGTGGACCCCGACTCAGCACCTATCCCAGAAAGGTGGTTCAGGGGCATATCTAAAGGAAGGATATACTATGATTTATAGGGTGCAGTGGGAAGAAAACTGATTTAAGAGTCAAGGATACAGAGGTAGCTAGGTGGGTCAGTGGATAGATTACTAATCTTAGAGTCAGCAGGACCTGCATTCACATGTGGCCTCAGACACTTACTAGCTGTGTGATTCTGGGCAAGTCACTTAACCTTGACTCACCTTCCCTCTCCCCACAAAAAGAATCAAGGACATAATACTGAATCCCAAAAATAAAAATAATTTTGTTGGAGAATCAATCTGGAAAGGGGTTAGACAGCCAAATGCATGTACTAAAGCAGGTAGTTTTCCCCTGAGAAAAGCCTTCCTTCATATATCAACAACTCTGAGAAATGGGCCTTAGTTAGTTGTGGAGATTTACAGCCATGGACAGGGAGTGGTTACTAATAGGTTAGCTGTAGTTTCATACTCGGTTGGAATATAAGCTCATAGTAGACTCATACTAGGTTCTCCATTTTGAGGAGGATCACCCATCTCTCATTTTCTAGATTTGGCCACCATACCTCAGCTTTCTCCTGACTGTGTACTTTGGGACCTCTTTTATCACTGATGAATTCTTCCTAGGATCTTCATTTTGGGGAAGGAGCCAGACTACCTACCCCAGATTGCCTGGATTTAGCCACCTTCTCCCCACTCACACATTCCAATCATACCTCCTCCTCTTTACTTCATATCTCCATTTCTGCATTATCACCCATTAAAATATAAACCACTTGAAGATAGAGTTGACTCTTCTTTTGTTTATATTTGTATCTTGAAGTTTAGTACAGTGCCTGACATATAATTAATATTGACTATATGCTAATTTATTGCTTGCTTAATAGTTGTTGCCTTTTGCTTTTGAAGAGAACCAGTGACATTATGGAATGATATTTTGACTTGCATGCAAACTGGATTTAAATGAAGCAGAGTTACACAAAGTCATCAACTTCTCTGTCTCTTCTAGTACCATCCAAGTCCAGTGGGCAGGACAAAAGTTCTAGTGATGGCCCAGGATTCAGCTGTGGATGACTTTGGAATCTTTGGTGTCTGATCAATTTCAAAGGGCTCCACAGAGTCTGCTTCAAGTGATTTTTCAGAACAAATTGTTCTCATCATCCATTCTGTTGGGGGAAATCTTCACATATTTGGTTTATACATCACCACCACCCCTTCAAATTCACTGGCAGTTTTGAGACTTGTTCGTTATCCTCAATTTGATAAGATGATTTTACTGGAAATATTGTCACTGCACACACTTGGACCCTTCTTGGAGCCACAGATGAGAGCTGGGTGTTGGGTAGGCATTAAAGGTGGATGGACAATCCTGAAAAGGGCTTGGCAAGCACTCATATCAAAGATGCTAATCCTTCGTGAACATCACACACATCTCTTGCTTGATAGACAGCTAGGTAAAAGGAAGAAGAAAAAAAGATAATGTAGATTGTTGCACAGTTGCAGGAGAATACCCTCATGGCTCTCTCCAACCATATTTTCTTAAGGAGATTGAGTCTGAAGGGCTGAGAGAAAGATGTAAGGGAATCTTCCCCATCTCTTGCCCTTGTACTCTAATGCCTCCTCCAGGCATTATGTTTATGGAACACCAATGCCTGGAATGCCCTCCAACTTTATCATGTATTGAACTCCTATTCATATTTTAAAGCTTATCATCTCATATACCATCTCCTCCAGGAAGTCTTCCCTTTTATTGTTGCCTAGCAATGATTTTCCCTTGTGTCTCACAGAATACATTATTTTACTTCTCCCTCATGTATTATAGATCTCAGTGTTTGTATTTTATTGGTTTCTGGGATTGTAAATTGATTAGGAAGAAGAATCATGTCTTATTTAAACTTTGTACTTCTCTCAGTACTCACATTTGTGCTCAGCACAAAGAAGGTACTTAATAAATGTTTGCTGATTGGATGAGTGTCCAATATGGCAATCTTGGTTGGTTGTATATTGGCCAATGCATGGTGATCAGATTTGTAGTCTGGGTGCTAGTATATTAAGCATATATCAGTAATTATTTTATTATTAATAATTATATCATATATAATATTAATTAATCAATAATTAAAATGGAAAGGTCACATTCTGTACAGTATACTGTTTGAACTGTGGCCATATCTGATTTTTACACCTCATACCTATTCCCAAAGGAAAATGTCTTGAGAATTGATGGAATTATAAAAGAGGGGCAACTAACAATCTAATATATACAACTTTTACTTTTATGAACTGGTTTATTTTAGTTTTCTTTTGTAGGTTCTTCACCAGGATAAAAGTCAGGAAATGACTGAGGAACTAAGGAGGAGGGTTTGTGTGTGCTGGAGGGAGGGCTAGAGGGAGACTGTTTACAGAACAGTGGATTTAAAGCTCTATTGGGAAAGAGCAAAATTCCTTGACAAATGGGAGAACCTCTAGAACTTCAGAGGAGGTTCTTAAGCATCTACTATTCACCCAACACCCAAAGCACTGACTGGGAGTTCCCCTTGTTTTGTTTTTTCCCCTGATTTTGTAAGGATACCAATAGAAAATGGAGTTGACTACTGTATCAATTGTACTTCATTCTTCTCATTTGGCTAGGTCGTTTTTTTTTTTTCCCTTCCAGTTCTTTCATTTATTTTTAACTTCCCTTTATTAAGCACCAATTGTAGGCCAGACATTATATTGGGCTTCGGGGTACATAGAAAAATCTTTGCCCTCAAGGAATTTATATTCTTTTGGGAGAGATGGCAAATACAAATATAAATAGTTACAAAATATATACCCAGTAAATACAAAATTAAATATTCTTCTACTCTCCTTGCATAATTTTTCAGTTACAGCCTTCTCTTGCCCACCATGTATCTTTCCATCATCTTTTGGGTAACTAGTAACTTTAATTCTTCAGAGACTGTATTAAACCATGACTTACAGCCATATGAACCATATTCTTCACCAGAAGAATACTATTGTTACAAGTATAAGCCTTTGTTTAGGAAACGTTCAGAAAAATATGACAGAGGTGATTAAAGTGTACAATGTTATAGAGTAAATACAGTAGGCAGGTGAAGACCAGTTATGTGATACTTAAGGGGAAGGTTAACACTAATAGGGGATCAGTGAACGCTTCAAGGAAGAGATTGAATTTGAGTGAGGTTTTAAAAGATGAATAGGTAATCAATAGGACAAGATAGAGGGAAAACATTCCAACTTTAGGTGTTACCCCAAACAAAGGTTTAATCAGGATAGCACAAGGTTTATTTGGGGAAGAAACAGTATTCCTCACAATCTATCCTTTTTCCATCTCTCCAGTCCACATCATTTCCTTCCAAACTTTGGATGTTAGTCATGTTCACCTGTTTGCAGTGTTCCATGTTCTCTGTGTGTCTTTGCACTGGATGATTCCATGTCTCTACCTTCTGGAATATCTGATTTCCTGTAAAACACCAATCAAATACCACCTACTTTTGAAGGATTTTCTAGGCCTCCCAATTGTTAGTGCTTTTCTCTCCAAGAATTTTTCTTATATTTGGTTTTCATATGTTTTATATAAGCCTACACATGTACGTGTTATTTACTAAAATGTAAATTTCTTGAGAAGCATAGCTGCTTTGCTTTGGGCATTGTATTCTCAATGTTTAGCACAGTGCCTGGCACATAGTAAACACTTAATAAATGCATAGTGATTGATTGACAATATAGTTTGCCTAGAAGTATAATATTTGGAAGAGAATCTCCTGGAGGGGAATAATATGAGATAAAGCTGGAATGGTAGTGTGGCAAGATCATGGTGGACTTGGAATGTGGAACAAAGAAATTTGAACTTTACTCAAGAAGTAGGAGAGAGTCACTAAAGATTTTTGAGCAGAGGAATGACCTGGTTAGATTTATGTATCAAAGCCATTAATTTGGCATCAATATGAAGAATATATTTGAAGGGGCATAGGGGAATAGAGGTGGAAAGACCATTTAGAAATCTATAGCAATAATCTAGATTGGTGATAATGGTCTGTACTATGGTGATGACAAATGGAGATGAACTGACCAAGTACAAAGATGTTTCAAAGGTGGAATCAATAGGTATCTGTGACAGAAGAGAGTTTCTCTGGCTCTTTCCTTAAGGGAAAAAACCTGCAGCATAGGGGTGGAAGGAGGCATGCCAGGGTAGCCAGCCCCTCGCCATGGTCTGTAGTCCCCCAAAATAGAATGCTGGTTCTATCCCCATGCCCTCTAGATTCACCTTGCTTTTACCCTCTGTCCAGCTTTGCTCATTAGCAAAGCGTCCACCCTATAATTAGACTCCAGTCTGAGTAAAGAGAAATTGAGCTGTCAACCTCATGGCCTTTTCAGCTGCAATTTACCAGTTGATGGAATCACACTGTCTCCACTCAGATCACTGGCACCCTCTGAATCTCTTTCATCTCAGCACTCAGAAAGCTTTGCCTCTGCCCTCTAATATGATCTGAAAAAGCCTTTGCTCACTCAGAGCTGACCCTCAACCCTTTGTCTGCTGATGTGATTCCTTCTTGACTTACAATACTCCTTTCTACTTCTTCTGGGTAGGCTCCTAATGGTATTAAATTCTGCACATATGCCATAATGGGTGGGGAAAATACTGCTGGCTGAAACCCAGCTCACTTGTGTTGGAGGCAAGGAAAAATCTCATCATATCTTGTATTTGCATCTACTTACCATATATACATAAGTTAAGCGCCTATAGGGAAGAGAGAATAGAATTCAGAGGGATTCATAGAAGAAGAAGCATTTGAAATAAAAGGACTTTATGGGGAAGAGGAGATTTTAGGCACAGATAAAACTTGGATAAAGGTAACAGATGTGAATCCCTTCTAAGTAAGAACACCGAGATAGTGAAGGCCAGGGTATTTGGGAGGAGGTGAAGTGGGTAAGAGCTTTGGAAAAGAAAGCAAACTCTAAGTCTACTAGTTCTAGGACCCCAGATAAACCACTTAACCTTTCTCTAGGTCTTTTTTCTCCCATCAGACAAATGAGGGCTTGAGACAACATGGCCTCCTAGGTTGCTCCATGATCTAATATTCTATATTCTAAATTCTAAAATCTCTTTTATTTTTAAATTCCACACTATTAGCTTTCCTACCAGCCCTAACATTCTATGGTTCTACATTGTACTTTAAATACAAGAAGCTCTACTATAAATTAGCTTAGAATAGCATAAGAATAAATCACCAAGGCAAGCTTTTGTTTTGTTTGAGGTTCCAGGGAAGGCCTTGGTTTTTATCTTATATTAAATAAAATAACCTCTCTTACATTAAAAAATTTATCTTACATTAAAGAAAATAGAAGAGAAAATGAATCCAGCATAGCCCTGGAAAGATGGTGGCTTAGTAGCCAAAGGGAAGTGTTTAGACTCTGTAACAACTACCCAAGTTGTTCAATCATGAATAGGAATAGGAGGTAAAAGTATTGAATTTCAGAATTTTATTCCCAGATATAGCTATGACATACTGCAAGACTTGGGACTATTGCTTAACCTTATTCTGCCTTGAATATTTTTGTTTTTATAGAGAAATAACAGAATTTTGTTTTCAAATTCATTGAAAATGAGAAATATTATAAAAACATTGAAAAAAAGGTGCTAGCAAATCATTTTTAGAGGATTTTCTTGAAATCACTTGTCTAGAATTTTTTCCAGTCTCAGTAGATATATAGTCATGTACTATGGAGAGGAAATTATTCCCCTCTGCAAATATTAACTTGGATGCTGCTTCTGGGACAATGCAACCACTCTAGATCCTGTTAGTGTGTGCTGACAGAAGGATGTCTTTTCCAGAGATCAGAGTACCTCAGCGTTAGAGCTAACAAGGATCTTGAATATTATCCATTTCAACACTTTTGCTTTAGAAAGAAGTTAATTGAAATCCAGAGACAAGAGGTTATTTGCCCAGAGTCACACAGAACCTAAGTAGTGGATATAGGATTTAAGCTGAGTAGTTTTGATTCCAGAACTCCTTCCATTATATTGTGTTCAATTTAGGAATTTAGGAAAGACATAGGTAAATTGGAACATATCCAGAAGGTGACCAGGATACTAGGAGGACCAGAGAGTATGACATATAATTACAATATTAATAAATAGTAATTAATAATAACACAATAATAATAGTCAACATTTACAAAACACGTTTTTTCAAAAAACTCAATTGATTTCATCTCATTTGACCTTCATAACAATTCCTGTGAAGTGGGTACCACTATTGGCCCATTTTATAGATGAAACAACTGAGACTTAGTTAAAAAAAGTAGAGAACTGTCTCTAAGTATGTTACTACAAAAGAAGAAGTAGAATTGGTCCCAGAGTGAAGAATAAGAAGCCATGAATAATAATTATGGAGGGATTAATTTAGGTTTGATATAAGGATAAATGCCTCACTGATCTGATCTATCTATCTATCCAAAGTAGAAGGTCTGTTTTCAGTGGTACCATGATTCTTCTCACTGGAAGTCTTCACCAGAAGCTGGTTATATTAGAAAAGCTTCTTGATTAGGTACAAATTAGACAAGATGGCAGACTCATATTCTTCAATTTTGAATTTTACTTCTTGGACTCCAAGAAGTTCTCAAAGGCTAGCTTTCCCACCCATCCCTAGAATCCATGTTTACCTTGACTGAAGGTCACCCACTCTTCTGCAAACAAAAACAAATTCCAAAGCTAGTTGAAAAGTCACTGAGTCACTGATTTTTATCACCAAAGTCACTTAGTTATCTGTGGTTATCCCACAATGCTTTACTGACACTTCTGGACAAGCAGGAAGGCCAATGGTCAACCAGAATATGGCATTATGGAGGAATCTCTGTGTCAGAAAAAGCAGTAACCACACTAATTGAGTGCTGAACCATAAAAATTTTGAAATAAATACATGTTGTCATGGCCACAGAACCAACCTTGAAGCCAGAAAGAAGTGGATTCAAGCCTTTCCTCTGACATCAACTAGCTGTGTGACCTTGGGCAAGATAATAAGTACTAGGTTAGCACTCTAGTAATTCCCTCAAGAATATAAGATGCAGAAAATGCATCAATTTACAATGAGAGGGAATTCTTATCTGGGAGTTCCCTTGAGAGAAATTCTTATTAATAATCAGTGATTTGGGAAGTTTAAGATTTCCCCCTTTCCATTTACATTAATTTCTAGACCTCAGTCTCAAGACTGAACAAGCCTTCTCATCTATCCAGACCCCACCCAAGTGGGGAAGTCTTTGTGCTCTCTACTCAGGTTTGTTTCATTGGGATTAAATTCTTTAATAGACTGCCCAAGGCTGGAGACAATTTAGAAGTAAATGCATAATCAAAGTTCATTTGAAAGGTTCAGGCCCTCACTCTATCATTCACTGTTAACCAATCAGAGTTGATTGCCACTTCTATCCTATTCACTCAAAGTCTTCTTTACAAGCTGAACATTTCCACTTCTTTCAACCAAGCCGCAATTATTTCATCTGCGAAATAGGGCTAAAAGTGGCACCAACCTCACAGGATTGTTGTGAAAGTCAAATGAGATGAAATAAATTGAGTGCTTTGAAAAAGAATTATATAAATGCTATTATTAGTTTTATAATTATATGGCATATTCTCTGGTCCTCTTACTATCCTGATCATCTTCTGGATATGCTCCATTTTATCTATGTCTTTCTTAATTTGTGATACACCAGTTGAACACAGTATTACTCTCAATGTAATCTTACAGGACAGAGTATAGAGGAACTTATATTGCCCTTACCCCATTGTTTTAGATATTCTTCTTCCCTTAAATTAGCCTAAGATCCTATATGCTTTTTTTTTTTTGGATAATCCTACCATACTGTTGACTCCTACTGAACTTGCACTTCCATCTTTAAAAGCCAAGATTGTTTCCATGACAACTGTGTTCTAACCATGCTTTCCCAATTCCTGTATATGTGAAGCTTATTTTTTAAAAATCAGGTATAAAACTTTATATTTATGTCTATTAAATTTGATTTTAGTTGATTTGACTGATTCCTTTATCTGTCAGGATCTCTTTGACTATAGACTCTGTCACGTGAAGTGCTAGCTACACCATGCCCCATGCTATTTACAAAGCTGAGGAGCATGTGTCTGCGACTTCATACAAATCATTAATAAAATTGGAGACAGCTTCGAGTTAAGGAGAGATCCCTGGTGCACATTAATAGCCCCTCATTAATGGGGCCTCAAAACTGATATTAGCCCTTTTTGGTATCATCAAATGCATGTTTGGTTGAATTGTATTATGTTATTCTTTGTGTCCAATCATTCTACACCTCCATTTCACTGCATTCCAGGTGGCTCCTATCTTTTCATGTCATTCATGATCATTGCATGAGGGATTTTGTCAAATATTCTGCTGAAATTTTAGTATCTTGGTTCCATGGCATTCTGTTAACTCCCAGCTTCTTACACTGTGGTTTGATCTCATAGGGGGGGTCTTGTCACTGAATATGGGGATCATGAAATTATGATTTGTCATCAGTAAATGTTTGATTTTTATACCTATTTTATATACCTATATACAGGGGTCATGTAAAAAGTTCTCAAAAGGGTTATAAATGGAAAAAAATTAAGAACACTCTCTTTAATCTATCAATCTAACTTCCTTTCTTTTTTTTATTAAAAATATGACATGATTTTATTGACATGGGGAGCTCTGGGTAGAAAACTCCTTCTACCAATATTGCAACTGATAGTTTAAAGGTCATTGAAAGGTAAAGTGGCTGGCCCCCATCCCACAAAAGTATGTGGCAAAAGTAGAATTTGAATCTATGTCCTCCTGAACCTCAGATAAGTTTCCCATTCACTAAGTCATGCTGTTTTTCTGTCTGGTTACCCTGTCAAAAAAAAATAAAGAACAGGATGTTAGTCTGGAATTTATTTTTGATAGAGGCAAGTTAGCTTTTAGCAATCATTCCCTCTCTAAGTGCTCACAAACTACCCCTTTAATAATATGCTATAAACTTTGGCCAGAAATATGAGCCAGGATTATGGGTCTACTGGTTTATAATGTGCAGACTCTGCCATCTTCGTGTGTGTGTGTGTGTGTGTGTGTGTGTGTGTGTGTGTGTGTAAGAGAGAGACAGACAGACAGAGACAGAGATGAAAGAACCAGAGACAGAGATGAAGAAAGAGAAGGGGAGAGTAGGGGAAAGGGCAGGGAGGGGCAGTTTGTGTGTGTGTGTGTGTGTGTGTGTATGTGTGTGTGTGTGTGAGAGAGAGAGAGAGAGAGAGAAAGAGAGAAAGAGAGAGAAAAAGTGTGTTTATATGTATGTGTGTATGTGAGAGTATGTTTGTGTGTTTGTATGTGTGTGTGTGAGAGAATTTGTGTGTGAGAGAGAGAGTGAGACAGAGAGTGTGTATTTGTGTTTGAGAGTATGTGAATATGTATGTGTGTGAGAGAGAGAGAGACAGAGACAGTGACAGACACACAGACAGACAGAGACAGAGACAGAGACAGAGAAAGAGACAGAGACAGAGGAGACAGACAGAGAAAGACAAAGAGAAAAAAAGAGAAAGAAAAGAGAGTATTGAATGAGACTGAGAGGTGGGGAATAAGAGAATGGCAAAGGAAGGGAGGTGGGGAAAAGGGATGGAGAGTGAGAATTGGTTCAACAGCATCTTAGAAATCTTAACAGTTTTTTCTTTTTTTTTTTTTCACACTCAGAAGATAGTTCTTCTGAGGCAGTGATTTGGACTCATTCATGATGCTCTGTGCTTTTTCCTCTCTTAGGTTTTCACTCTCACTTAACTCTTTTTGCTTTCTCATTCTCATGCAGAAAACACTCTCCTTAGAAGAGAAAACAGAAGTTCAATTGGAGATGAATAGTTTAGCTTCCCTGAAGTCTTTTGTCATCTCATCCTTCCCAAACATCTGTCTTTTGTCTTCTTTACTGTTCTCATCCCTAACATCCCTCTAACAAACAAACTTGTTTTTTCTTTTCAATAACACTCATTATCAATTTTGTTTCAAATTGTCTTGGTTCCCTCTTTTGACCTTCTCTTCTATGATTTCCTTTTCTACGTGCCTCTAATATTATGACTTTGGGCATGTCATTTCCTATCTCTGGGCCTCATTTCTCAATTACTCATCTGCAAAATGAGGGGAATTGAACTAGATATTTTAGTTTCCTTTCAAATACAATGCTACTAGTAATAATTTGAATTTTTGAGCATTTTAAAGCTTATTAAACATTTTCTTCTCAACAACCCTATGAAATAGGGAGTTCAAATAGGTATATTCCATTTGGCAAGTAAAAAAAATTGAGGTTCATTGAAGTAAAATGACAATTACAGTTATTTGGTCAGTGAATATCAGAGTCAAGATTCAAACTTTGGTCTTCTGACTCAAAGTCCAGTACTCCTTCCATTATCAGTTCATATCCAATGTCTTTGTTGGTATTGATCTCGGGAGCCTTGAAATCTGAGGACAAGGGAAGTGAGCAATTAGCTTTTGATTAGGCCATCTGGATATGCATAACTACAGAAGCTTGTTCAAACAACTGATTATACCAAGAATATTATCTGTGTAATTTTGGGCACAATCTCTTTAGGTTTCAGTATCATCATCTATGAAATGAGGGGGATGTATTAGATGATCTGTAACTTCACTTCCAACTCTTTATCTATAAATGTAGTACCTACTATGTGCCAGAAACAGTATTAAATGCTTTACAATTATTATCTCATTTGACCCTCACAACAACCCTATTGAGATAGATATTATTATTATTCCCATTTTACAAGTGAACAATAGCTAACATTTTTATATAACATCTACTATGTGTCAGACACAGTGCTAAATGCTTTACAATTATTATTTCATTTACAATACACCTGAAGGTGGGTATTATTATTAATCCATTTTACAAATGAATAATAATAACAAGAATAGCTAACACTTAGATAGCCTTTACTATGTGCTAAATGCTTTATAATTATTATTATTATTTCATTTAAAATAACCCTGCCACAGTGAGAACTGTTGTTATCCCCATTCTATAGATGAAGAAACTGAAAAAGGGATGATGTGAGTTGCCTAGTGTCATATATTTGGTAAATATTTAAATCTAGATTCAAACTCAATTCTTCCTGACTCTGAGTCTGATGCTCTACCCATCATGGCATCTAGCTGTCTACATCCCATTGTCTTAAAATAAAGATCATGACGGGAGATGGAACCCTTGAAAACAAACAGTTTGTTGTGTCTTGTGTTGTCCTTGATCTCTCTGACTGGCTCTCTAGTTGGAACATGTGGGGGCTTGTAACTAATTCACAGAAAGAAATATTCTTCTGTTTCTACTGAGTCATCAGAACTTTGTCTAGTCTCTTTCAGACTATATTTTAATTGGTGGAGGGTCCCAACTTATTCCAGAGTTCAGAACTTCACAACTCCTGTATTCTCTTATATGGTTACTCTGGAACAATTGGTTGTTGGAAAGTATGATGCACATGGCTCATTGTTCTATTATAGCTGGAAGGGAAATCAGAATCCATCTAGACTAAATTCCTTGTTTCATAGATCAGGAAACTTAGGACCAGGGGAATAAAAAGACACACATTCTTACATAGATATTGAGAATCAGATGTAGGATTTGAATCCAGGTCCCCTAACTTTAGACTGCTGAATGGAAGAATGGAGGGTAGGGGAGGAGGGGTAAAATGATGAAAGGGAGTTATAGACTTCATTGTACTCATTTGGAATTTGCTTTTAATCAACCTAGAATGGGTATATAGGCTGAGGGAGATAGTCTATTAATCCCTGACAAAAGAAATCTCATAAAGAAAATAAGCAATAAGTACCTACAAGTAACAAGCACCTACTTTGTGCTCAGATGTATTCTAGTCATCAATACAAGGCTTCTCAAGGATAGTGGAAGAAAAAATGTTTAATTCATTCTCAGGGGAAGTAGATTCAAATCCAAGCTTTGCCACTTAAGTTGCCTGATCTTTGATGAATAATTTGGTTTCTTGAGATTTGGTTTATACATCTATAAAATGAAATTTGAAATCTATGATATAACAGTCCTTTGGGGAGGATCACATGAAATCATGTATGTAAAACAGATTTATACATTAAAGTATTATAAAAATATCAATTACTATTATTATGTCCTCAAGGAGTTTACCATTTAATTAGAGATGAGTGCTCTTATTTAGTTGGTGAACGGGGCAGCATTTAATAAAGTGCAGAATCATGTATGTGGTTAAGTCATTTCAGTCATGTCTTTCTCTTTGTGACCCCATTTCAGGGTTTTTTGGCAAAGAAACTGGAATGGTTTGCCACATCCTTCTCTAGATTATTTTACAAGTGAGGAAACTGAGGCAAATGGGGTTGAGTAATTTGCTCAGGTTCACACAGTTAGTGCCTGTCTGAGGCCCAATTTGAGCACAGAAAGATGCACCTTTTTGACTCCAGGGTCAATTCTCTGTCCCATGTATCATCTAACTGCTATTATGTAGCAGTTGCATGTAGTACATGTAACTGTACTGTGTAGTACAGACTACTTCTACTATGTAGTACAGACCCTTAGACAATAAGGCTCCCTTGAACACAGTGTTCATTGAGTAGCAGTGAGTTACAAGGGAGAGCTGAGCCCAAAGTCACCTTCTCTCTCTCAGCCTAAGGCCCCTAACCCACACCGTGATAGTTGATAATACTTATGTTATCTATTTCAGAGAATTACTGTGTGAAAAATGCTATAGAAATGTGAGATGCTATTGTTATCAACAAAAATTTGTACAAAAGAAAAAAAAAGAGATCACTGGAATTATCAGCTAAGAACATGGTGGGGCTGGACTGTATAACTGACATCATAGCCTCTCGTTTCATGACTCTTTGGTTTTGTATATAAAATAGAAATCAATTAATATCTGCCCTTCATCTTCTGTGGGTGATGTGAGATTGAAGAGATTAAAGGCGATCTCAGGGACAGGGGCAGCTTTATGTGGGCTATAGGAATGGTGCGGTTCTAGGCAAGGCTGGCAAGCCCTATGATCTACTCAAAGTCAATATAGCCTACCAAGCTCTCTGGAGCCTGACCACATCCATAATAGATTGTGAAGTCTTTGATTTGAGCTGCCAGGTTTGGAAACTGGTTTCTAGGCATATTTTAAGGTAACTCATCAAGCTTTCCAGGCCATTCTTCTATATCATTCAGAGAAAACTAGCTATCAGAGAAAAATGATGGCTCTTCTCTGTCTCCTCCCAGCAGTGATTATAGTGTAGGCTAATAATTACCCATACTTCTAAAGCTCTGAAGTTAACAAAGGGGATTTTCACAACAATGGGATCAAGTTGATAGTCTAAATATCATTATCTCCATTTAACAGAAGAGGAAACTGAGGCCCTCCAAAGCTTTATGACTTGCCCATTATCATATAGGCTTTTAGTATGAATTTCAAATCTCTTCAAGGCCTGCTCATATTAATTCTAGCATGCTTTTTATTATAACAATCTGCTTCTCAAGGGTTAATCCTGATAGCAGGTCCCTTCTTTTTACTACTAGATTCAGATAGAGACATTGCAGCAAAGCCTTCCCAGGGCTTGGCTGGACTTTACCTTACCCCTGGTGTTAAATTTGCTTTATCAGCTTGGTTCTCAGTCCCATTCTCCCTCCATGGCAACTCCAGGAAAGGGCCTACAGCCAAACTCCCTCCAGTTTGCCTTTGCAAACCCTCCATCGCCACAGCTATATTTGAACTGTCAGGGGTCTGCTTTTGTTTTATGTGTATCTGCCTCCCATGCTGTATTTAAGCTCCCAGTTGGAAGTCAGTCTCTCACAGTGGAACAAAAGCAAAATCTATCTCAGATGAGATCATCTCCTTGGGACAGAGCAAAACAGCTAATCTCCTTGCTGTTCAGCTAGGGTATAAACAAACGGAGTCATGCTACCACATGCAATAAAGGTGTCTTTAAGCAATGTGACCTTCCATTCCTAAGCTTTCCGAATGAATGTGATGCTTGCTGTTAGACACCAAAGCTGTGTCTCTCATAGGCTGGAAATATCATCAGAGAAACAAACATTCCAAGGGGCTTTTTAAAAGGACAATTCTGTAAGGCTAAAGTAGAAGTATTGTTAACCCCATTTGACAGAGATGAAAACTGAGGCCCTAAAAAGGAAACTGGTTTGCCCATGTTCACATATGTAGATAGTAATTGAACACACATGTAAATCTAGGTCCTTCTGGGTGGCACATTGAGAATTTTCTCAACCCCGACATCTTTATCAAAAGTGGTTCTGAGACATAGGGACTTGATACCTATACCCCCCCTATAAGAACTGCAGCAATAGGTAGTGGATCTAGGATGAGAAAAGTTGCTTCCTCTGTCTGAGCTTTAATTTCCTTATTTGTAAAGTGAGAAAGGTTGGACATTACCAAAATCCTTTTCACTTCTAAATCTTATGATCCTATGATCTGAGGAACCAAGCCATCAGCTGATTTACTCACCAGATCTTGAGGGCATTATTGTATTTGAAGGCAGTCAGGAAGCAAAAGGTCTTTCCTGTTGTTTGATTATTCTGGGTCATCTGATGTTAAAAGCTGAAAAAGAGAGATACAGAAAATGAGAGAAAGAGAGAGAGAGAGAGAGAGAGAGAGAGAGAGAGAGAGAGAGAGAGAGAGAGAGAGAGAGAGAGAGAGAGAGAGAGAGAGAGAGAGAAGAGAGAGAGAGAGAGAGAGAGAGAGAGAGAGAGAGAGAGAGAGAGAGAGAGAGAGAGAGAGAGAGAGAATGGCTCAGAATCTTTCAGTTGATGAATCAGCTGAGTTGAACTTGAATTCTTGAATTTGGGTCTTTCTGATTCCAAGTGCAACATTCTCTGTATTGTACCCTTTGGCTATCTCCAAATAGGTAGCCTGCTAAGTATAATTCTGCAACATTCAAGTAAATGTACATTCTCATGGAATTGCAGAGTCAGAAAGGCTCTCAGAGTATATTGGGTATATACTGAGGCAAACAGAAGTTAAGGGTTTTTTCCAGGATCACATAGCTAGTCTTCTTGACTCTAGACCCATTGTATCCACTGTAATTGGCTCTTGAAACCTGCAAAGAATATATAAAGAATTTCTTTGCTTGAAGAGGCTTTAGAAGAATCTACAAACATCTACATGGTAGGCGAGCAACAAAATAAAATAAAAGAAAGAAAAAAGTAGAAGAAAATATGATATGTGTCATTGGAAAAACAACTGGCATGGAAAATAGATCAAGGAGAGGCGATTTAAGAATAATTAAACTACCTAAAAGCCATAAAAAAGAGCCTATGCCTCATATTTCAAGAAATTATTAAGAATAACTATTCTGTCAGAAGATAAAATAGAAATTGAAAGAATCCACTGATCACCTTTTAAAAGATAGTCCAAAATGAAAACTTCCAGGAATTCTAGAGCTTTCAACTCAAGAAGGAAATGCTACAAGCACAAAAAAAATCAAATCTTGTGGAAACACAGTCAGAATAATACAGGATTTAGCAGCATCCACATTAAAACATCAGTGAATTTAGAATATAATGTTCTGAAGGTCAAAGAAGCTAGGATTGTTACTGAGAATCATCTACCAGCAAAACTGAGTATAATCTTTCAGGGAGAAAAATAGGTATTTAATGAAATAAAGGAATTTCAGCTATTCCTCATAAAAAGACCAGGACTAAACAGAAAATTTGATCTTCAAATACAAGACTTAAGAGAAGCATAAAAAGCTAAACAGGATAGAGAAGTGAAATGACCTAGAGTAGGAAATAGCAAAACTATACCACTGGGGGACCTCAACTTTCCCCTCTTAGAACTATATAAATCTAAACATAGTACAAACAAGAAAGAAATTTAGGAGATGAATAGAATTTTAGAAAATTTAGATGAATAGGAATAGGAAAAAATATATACTTTTTTCTCAGTGGTCCATGACAGCTACAGAAAAAATTTATTATGTATTAGGTCATAAAAATCTTACAACCAAAAGCAGAAAGGCAGAAACATTACATTTTTAGATTGTTGTGCAATAAAAATTACATTCAATAAAGGGCCATGGAAAGATAGATTAAAGTTAATTGGAAATTAAATAATCTAAACCTAAAGAAAATATGGGTCAAAGAACAAATACTAAAAACAATAATAAAGAAAATGACAACAATAAGATAACATAGCAAAATATAGAATTCAGCCAAAAGAGGAAAATGTGTATCTCTAAACTTACATCAATAAAAATAGAGAAAGAGTAGATCAATGAATTGGGTGTGCAGAAAAAAACCCCAATATTAGAATTCTTACAAGGTACTAAGACAGTGGAATTGATAGAGAAAATAATTATCTAATTTAGCATGGTACTTAACAGTTCTCTAGTTCACTAATGAACTTAGTACTTATTAGAGTTCACACCTTTCACACCTTTAAGAGAGCATATATAAGCTAGGAGCCTCAACCAGGATGAACTCTGGGAGATTCAGAAGCCAGGATTTAGTCAAGGAGATTCACAAGTCAGAAGCTCACAAGCCCACTCTCAGAGGCGGAGTCAGATTCATTCCATATTCCACCTTTGTGCTGGCTGGAGATTTGGAGGGAGCTGGAGGCTGAAGCTGGCAGAGGCAAAGGACTAGTGGCAGGAACCAAGAAGAGAGATAGGCCTCTAAGAAAGCTAACCAGGCCAAGGGAAGGAGACAAGACTTAAAAGGAAACAATAAAGGATTTAGACTTTAACTCCTGGCTGCATTTGAGGTGATTATTACTATGAACTGAAACGAAGGCTGCTCCCAGAAGCCTCGCAAGAAATCTGCTCCCAGAGAACATTATATTTTAGAAAAGA
The DNA here is from genome assembly GCF_016432865.1 of Antechinus flavipes. Taxonomy (NCBI): domain Eukaryota; kingdom Metazoa; phylum Chordata; class Mammalia; order Dasyuromorphia; family Dasyuridae; genus Antechinus; species Antechinus flavipes. The sequence goes on from NC_067399.1 coordinate 427,321,720, forward strand.
ACATTACACCCCAAAACCCTAGAAAAAGAACAAATGTAAAATCCCCAATTAAGTACCAACTTAGTTTTTTTGAAAAAAAATTTAATTCATGGACCACTGGCTAGTTTGATTTAAAAAGAAGAAAGAAGAAAATCAAATTACCAGTATCAAAAATGGAAAGGGTAAATTCATCACCAATGAAAAGGAAATTAAAATAATTATTAGGAACTATTTTTTCAAATTATATGCCAAAAATCTGACAATTTAAATGACTATTTACAAAAATACAAATGCCTGGATTAACAGAAAAGGAAATAGAATATTTAAATAATCTATCTTAGAAAAAAGAAATCAAACAAGCTATCAGTGACCTCCCTAAAAATCTCCAGTACCAGATAGATTTACAAATGAAATCTACCAACATTTAAAGGATAATTAATTTCAATACTGTATATTCTATTTGGGAAAATAGGCAAAAAAGGAGTTCTACTAAATTTCTTTTATGATATAAATATAGTTCTAATACCTAAACCAAGGAGAGTGAAAATAAAGAAAATTATAGAACAAATTCCCTAATGGATATTTTCTGTGTCCTGCTTTCTAGAGCTCCCGAATTGGGGTGACAAAATGTACTGTGATTTCTAGAGCCCCCATGCTGGAGTGGTTAAAATACATTGTCTTAGTGGAGGAGTGATGAGGCAAGACTCCCGAGGATGGTGGAAATATGGAGTTATTTATTCTAAGGTCTTCTCTCTTTATATGCCCTAATATCCTTATATAACCAAAACAACACTGGGGATGTGCTAAGTATATACTGTGCACGAGGAACCACATGAGCAACTTACTATTGTATGTAGATTGTCACCTGGTATCACTCTGCTTCAATTGCAACACAGGTTGTCACTGCCCCTGACTTCTCAGGAAGGCCAAGAGCTCTTAGGTGAGATGGGGAGACGAACCAGACATTGTTAGATGTTTCCTTCTAGGATGAAGGGTCTTATACCCAGAGTTCCCTCACTGTCTGTGGCCCTCTACAGAATTAATGCAAAAATTTTAAATAAAATACTAGAAAAGTGATTATAGCAATATATCCTAGTGATTGTATGACCAGGTAGAGTTTATGTCAGGAATGCAGAGCTGGTTCAATATTAGAAAAATTATCAGAATAATTGACCATATCAATAACAAGAATAAAACAGAAATCATATAATTATCTCAATAAATTCTCTGATCAACAAAATGGAAGGATTCATGGGATCATACATTTAGAATTAGTAGTAGATCATATAATACAACTCAATTTTTAGCTTGGATTATATAATGTCTAAAGTTCTTTTAAGATAGGATCTTATGACATGCACAAATGATTTCTCTTTGGATCTGTTTTCTGTAATATATGTGATTATGAAAGCTCATCTATAGCTCTAAAATTTTATGATTTGCTCAGTGTCACAGGGATAATAAAAAACAGTTCCAGGACTAACTGCCATCCAGGTTTCCTCATTTCCAGTTCAGCACTGACATCAGGAAGCACAAAGATAGATATGATCTCTTCAAATGTGCCCCAAGTGCTGGGCTCTAACTCTGGCTCTGACTCCATATGAAGAATAATACATTGGAACATTGGTTCCTATGTTAGAGGCCCCCCACTTTGAAACTTGTTCACTATATGTCATTGAATAATACCAATGGACATCAGTGTTGAACTATTTTGTCTCTTAAGTTCTCTTCTAACTTTTGACCTGTGCTTCTAAAACAATGTGATGGCCCTTGCTCTTAAGATTTGGATTTCTTTGGGAACTTAGATGTCGTCTAATCCAGCCTCTTCATTTAAAAGATTTGAATAGGAATTGCCCAAGGATATACAGGTATCCAAGATACACAGGAAAAGAGCAGTCAGAACTTGAATCCAGATCTTGTAACTCCACTATGCTGTTACTGCACTATGCTGCTGAATGCCACAACCTTAGCCAGCTGAAAAAATCAAAAGAGAAATAAAAACTGCCATCAGCAAATGAATCACATGGTCCCAATGACTAGAGACAGCAATGAATGACAACCCTCTGCTTTGAAAGGCAAAAAGAAAGGCTCATATTTCCCTAAGAGTCAGATGCTATTGAGTGGGACATTGTTTAGCTGTTGACAGGAACCTGAAACCTCGTCCCTGCCCTCTGCTTCCTTTCCTCTGCCCTCTCTTCAGTCTCCTGGGGTTAACCAATCAGGAACAGCAATAGGAGGGAAAGGAGGTACCTTCTGCCTTAGACCTCAGTAATTTAATCAGGGGAAACAATTTCAAGAACAATAGTTACTGAAGTGACTGCGGAAAGAATGGCAAACAGATGATCAGCCATCTCATCTCAACATAGAGTTGCTCTTAGGAAACGCAGTGAGATATAGGGGAAAGAATACTGACTCCGGAGACAGAGGATTCTTACTAACAGTATCACATTAAACAAGTCCCTTTCTTTCTTTGAAAATCAGTGTCTCATCTTTTTAAATTAAAGGCTCTTGGAAGCAATGTGATGCTGTAAAGAAGGCAATGGATTTGGAATCAAAAACTCTTACGTTATTTAAACTTTTCTGGGCCTTGGTTTCTTTATCTGTAAAAGGAGGTGATTAGATACCATGATCTCTAAGGTCTCTTAAAATTCAAAATCTATTATCCTTTGAGTCTATGATTAGATGACCTCTAAATTTCTTTCCAAATCTGGATTCCAATAGTAGAATCCTGATCATATCATTTAATCCACTTTGCTTCATACAGATCAAAAATAATAATAATAACAATAATATGTATACTAATAACACTAACACTTTCATATAGATCTGTTATATAAAAATGAATTGTTAGTAATTCTGTAAAACTCTGTGTTTAAACTTTCTCGTATAGAAAATGGAGATAACATCTCTCTTAGGAAGATAAAAAGAGAGGACAATTGTAAAGTGCCTAAGAACGAAAGCTTTTTGAGGTCAGAGATTGTCTCATTTTGTCTATGGATCCCCCGTATTTGATAGGGTGCCTAATATCTTTTGAGTGCATAATCAAGTTTGTTGATAGATTGGCTGACTTGTAAAACCATAAAATACTATATAAATCTCAGTTATAATAGTGATTATGATGACCACCAGGAATGATTAGATTTATGCTGTTTTCTGTTCTCATCTATTTCTATTGATGGGGAAAAACTTTTCTCAGTCTCTTCCATTCATATATAAGTTACTCAGCATTCTTGAAGCCTCAGTTTTCTGTTCTGTAATATTAGGGATTGATTGTCTCCAACATCCCTTCATGCTCTAATAATTTTTGCATTTAGGAAATGGACCTCTAATATTCTTGCTGAAAGGCACTTAAGAAAAACAGCTGATACTATTTTTAATGGAGGTGGAATCTTGGAGGGCAATGTTGATAGATTCCCTCCACATAAAGAGGTCCTCAAAGCCTGGCTGCTTTATCTGCCTTGTTTTGACCCCTTGAATCAGCAAAGCTTAGCCTGAAACTTCCTAGACAGGCTCTCAGCAGAGACTGTCAGTATTTGCTTCTTTTTTTGATAACATTTCTAATCAGAATCAAGCAGAAGAAGAGCAGTAAAAAAGTAGGAACAGGAAGTACCATAGGCAACAAAATTACCAAAAATTGAATATTTTGAAAATCAAAAAGAGAAGGAAGGCACAACTGAAGTTTCACCCAAAGGAAAATGTACATAGATAACCCTTCCATTTTTTCTCATGCTTTTGGATTCAAAAAGGCCTCCCTACAAAGCACTCATGAAACATAAAGTATAAGAATTAACATTTCCATTTTTGGAGGAGGAAATCAATCAATGAACAAGTATTTATTATGTGCCTGCCATGTTCTAGGCCCTATGCTTAGTACTGAGAATACACATACAATAAAGAAAATAATCCCTTAAGAGTAAAAGATATTTAGGTTTTAGTGGATGAGACAATAAGCACACATATACAATAAATGTAAAACGTACTTGTGAGCATACCTAGTTTGCCTAATATAGAGCCCACTGTGTTTGAACCATATAGATGAAGTGGCTTCCTTTGAGTGGCTGCCTGCATCTTTAAAACTGATAAGTTTTGAGTTGATCCCTCTCTTTGGGTCATTGTTTCAGCTGTGCTTCTAACTGCCATACTCATTGTGGACATGAATTGTAATGAATGCATAAAGATTCCCTTCTTCTGCTCTCCTTCCTTTATCCAGGCTTTAAAAAATTGACCTGAGAGTGTTTGTTTGTGTTTTTTGTTCTTTGTCCTCAGTTTCAGATGCCTCAGGTAAACCCAACAGTACCAGGATGTTGAGCCATGGTGGCTTTGGAGCCAAGATTGCAAGCGAGATATAGCAATAGTCAGCCCTCTTGGCATGGGAGCCTTGAAAATCTAGGGTGTTTGGAACTTTTTGAGTCTGAAACTCTAAGGAAACTAAGCTAAATTATGAATCTAATCTGCCACCCCTCCCAAGAGAATGAGGAGCCAGGGGATTTTGCCTCTCACATCTTGGGAGGACCATGTTTGTATATTTGAGATTATATTTTGAAGTAAATATCCCACCTTTGTAAAACATTGTAATACAAAAACAAAGCAAATTTTTAAACATGTGTGTGAGGAAGTAAGAGCAGGCTAGCAACATTAGGAAAGAGTTAAGAGAACATTAGGAGAACTCTTAAAAGGCAGAAGTGAGTAGAGAACACATTCTAGTATAAGAGACAAATCATTCAAAGTCATGAGGTCAAAAGATGGAATGCTGTATAAGAAAATACCTAACATTTACTGTTATCCTTCATAACATTCTTTATTTGGCTCCTTAGCACCTCTGAATGTTTCATGCCTTCAATCTTCTGATGGTCTCAGAATGTTCCCTAAGGAACTATGCCCCATCAGGTATCTTCCTTCTGCTCCAAAGCAATGACTTTCATCTTACCAGCACAAGGCAACTTCCACATTCTGCTGTTAGCCTGACCTCCTAACTTGGATGTGAAGACCCTCTAGTAAAAAGAAGAGCAATCTTCTCTTTGACTTTATGCCTTTTATCTCCTGCTGTGCCTATCTTATGAAGAGAGACATCTTAAACTCAATATGTCCAAAATGGAACCATTAGCATTTCTGCTAAGCATCTCTAACTCCTACCTTCCCTATTACAGTAGAAGATAATAACATCTTCCTAGTCCTTTAGGCTCACAATGTAGGAGTCATCCTAAATTCCTCAAAAATTTCTCACTCCCCCTACCTACCTACCCAATCCAATCTGTTGCCAAGGCCTGGTGATTTCACCCTTGTAATATCTTTTGAATGAATTCTTCTTTCCTCTGATAACATCTTATGAAGGCCTTCATCACCTCATCCTTAGACTATTGTAATAGCATATTAGTGATTTTGTCTACTTCAAATCTCTTCTTCCTCCAATCTATCTTCACCTAGCCACTAAAATAATCTTCCTAAAGTTCAATTCCTATTCTTTCACCTCTCTACTCAATAAACTCCAGTAGTTCCCTATTGTCTCAAGGATCAAATACAAAATTCTCTAACCCCTAACTACCTTTCCATTGTTATTATACCTTATTCCCCAATGCATACTCTTTGATCTAGTGACAGTGACCTCCTTGATCTCTGACAAAATATTCTATCTTTTAGCACCAACATTTCTCTGACTGTTTCTTATATCTAGAATTTTCTTTCTTCTCTGCTCTACCTACTGACTTCCTTGGTTTCTTAATTTTCAACTAAATTACCATTTTTCAGAAGTTTTTTCCCAAGCCCTCTTAATTGTGGTGCTTTCCCTCTGTTAATTGTTTTCTATTTATCCTTTTAAAATATTGTTTTGCATGTTGTCTTCATCGTTACATTGTAAGCTGTTAGAAGAAAGAGACTGTTTTTGTCTTTTTTTGCATCTCCAACTCTTAGCATGGTGCCTGACACATATAAAGTGCTTAATAAATATTGATTGATTCATTGACTGACAAATAACAAGGACAATTTAGTTAGAATATAGAATGGATTAAGTGGAATAATGTGAAATTCATCTGGAAAGATAAGTTGGAATCAGATTGTGAAGGGCTTCAAATGCCAAATAAAAAATTTTATATTTTGTCTAGGAGCCACAAAGGATACTTCAGTAAAGACAGTGAGGTGGTCAAATGCTTTAGAAATATAAATTTGGCAGCTATAAATCTATATGTGGATAGATTAGAGGAGAGAGGAACTGGAAGAAAGGAAAGCAATTAAGATGTCATTATAACATTTTATGTAACATAACAAAGTAGCATGGTAACTCTGTGAGTAGAGAAGTGGACAGATATATAATGTGAAAATAGAATTGAAAAGACTTGGAAACTTGTTAACTATGTCTGATGAGAAAGATGACTCCCAAGGTGGTGAACTTGGATAACTGGAAGGCTGGTAATATCCTAAACAATAAAAGAGTAGTCAGAAGAGGCAGAAGCTGGAAGAGTTGAAAGGTAGCATGTGGAGAAGATAATGGGTTCTATTCTGTATATTGAATTTGAAATGCCTATGGACATTCAAGTGGAGCTGTCCAGCATCAAATGTTAAGGGAGAAAGATGAGGGCTTGATATATAGATTTAGATTACAACTGCTTAGAAGAGATAGACACACACACACAGAGAGAGAGAGAGAGAGAGAGAGAGAGAGGGAGAGAGAGAGAGAGAGAGAGAGAGAGAGAGAAATAGAGACAAAGACACAGACAGACAGGATGAGAAACAAAGTCAGAGAAAAAGACAGAGACAAAAAGTTCAAGAGACAGAGACAGAGAGACAGAGAGATAGAGAGGATGAAATACAGACAGACAGATAGAGACAGAGACAGAAAGAGAAAGAGAAAGAGTATAAATTTTGAGAGAGAAGAGAATCCTGAGCAGACCTGGATAAGTTCATACATAGGTAATGGTATATGAATGAAGATACAGCAAAAAAGACTGAAGATTTTTTTTTTCTCTCACAGTAATCTATCTCATGACATTTCTTTTTTCACAGTAGGCAATTGAGGCATAGAAAGATTATTAGCCTAAGGTCATAACTGGTCACTCTTAGAGATGATATTCAGATTTAAGTTTTTTTCATTTCAAGATTTAATTAAGTTGGACTATCTATATAAATTTTTTAAAGTTTATTTTTAGGGTAGTAAGGAGATGGAGCTCTTTCATAGAATTATAGAATCATAGAACCTCAGAGCTGGAAAGAACCCCTTAGATCACATAGCTGAATCTAAATCTCAGCAGGAATCCCTTCATAACAACTCCCCAAAATATTTATTCAGCTTCCACCTGTTGAGCTTCCAAGTGGGACACACTACTTCATAAAGTAGTCCATCCTACTTTTGGACAACTTCAATGATATTTTTCCCTGAGTACAATATTTAAGCGACTTCTCTCTGGACCTAAGTTTCTTCTTCTATAAAATGACTGAATAATACAAAGATGAAAAATTACCCACTTCCTGGCTCAGGAAGCTCACAGTTTTCTGCTATGTACAAGACACAAAAATAATATTTAAATAGAGCTTTATGGTTTACAAATTATTTTTTCTCACAACTTCTTTTTGAAGTTGGTAGTATGAATGTATTTTTTCCTATTTTGCAATAGAAGAAATTGAGAGATTAAGTGACTTGCTCTCATAGTGTACTATGTCCTGTGTAGGGGGAAAGTATCCAAGCCAGATTTGACATTATGGATACAAAGTACATTATTCATCCTATACAAGGCAGATTGCAGTGAAGACAAAGGAGAGACTGAGACAAAATGTTCTGAGTCATAGAGGGAAGAATCCATTTTCAGCAGAATGCTTTAAGAAGACTTGATAGAGGAGATGATAACTGAGTTGGGACTTGAAGGAAGAATGAATTTTGCCTATAGGTGATGAGGATAGGTGTCATTCCAAGCATAGTGGAAAGTGTAGGAGAATCAGGCTATTTGGCACAATGAGAGAAAGACTTAACTTGGAATCAAGAGAGATCAGGGTTCAAATCCTATCCATAACACAAGTTTGGTAAATATGTGTTGACTCTGACACAGTGTTGGCAAAGTAATAGAACCTAGACTGAGGAAGTTCTGTGTCGAAATCCTATTTCTGACAGTCATACCTGTGTGATCCTGGGCAAGCTAATAACTTATCTGAGTTTATTTCCTCTTTTATAAGTTGGTGAAAATTATTCCTCTAGTTCTTCATAGGGTTATTGTTGGAACCAAATAAGTTCATGCATGTAAAGAGCTTTGTAAACCTTAAAACAGAGTATGTAAATGTAAGCTATTATTAATTTTTAGAGTCTCACAGATCCCAAATTGCTATATAGGAACACTAAGCAAACTAGTTGACTGGAATATAAAGTGTTTGGAGGGGGAATAATGTGAAGGGTTGGAAAATAATTGGGGCAAAATTATGGAGGATTGTAAATGTCAGGTTAAGGAGTTAACCTTTCTTCTACAAGAAATAAAAATTCAGACAAAGTTTGGGGTGGGGTATTAGTGACATTTGCAGAACTATGCATTAGGAAAATTAATTTGGTAACTGTGTGATGGATAGATTAGAGAGAGGAAAGAAAACTAGAAGCAGGGAAACCATTAAAGAAGAGTATTACATGGTCTGAACTAAAAGAGTGGCCATGTGAGTGAAAAGGAGGTTAGGAGTATGGGTTATTATAGAAGTAAAATTGAGAGGATTTGGCAACTGATTAAAAATTCAGTAGGAGTAAGAAAGAAAGAAATGGTAAAGGTAACTGAGGGTACTGTAATAATAGTGATATAGTCAATAGAAATAGAAATGCTGGGAAGAGGGGCAGATTATAGGGTGGGGGAAAGCACTGACCATTCCATTGTGAGACATTTCACCTCTAAAATGCTGAAGGAACATCCATGTGATTATATCCAACAGGCAATTAGATCTGGGTAACTGGAGTTCTAAGGAGAGACTGGGGTGACAAATGGAGATTTGGGAGTCATAAAGCACTCACTGTACCACACTGGATGAGGCTGATAAAAAATTCCAGACAGAGTCAGACAGAGCAAAAAGGTGATTATTGAATCCATGGGAGTAGATGAGATCATCAAGAGAAAGCACATACAGACCAAAAAGACTAGGACCAAGGACAGAGCTTTTCTCCCCACCTCCTTTAATTTTAAAAAAATCCCATTAGAATAAAAAAGCTCATCTGAGAAAATTTTTTCTTAGCATGAAATAAATGTTCAAAATGTGTACTTGACTAGTGATGAGAGGTAAATGAATCAAGCACAGACAGGTTCAATCTTCTTTACTATCCACTTAGCTTTCAGAATTAAAAGCAGACCTGTTTGGGATCTTGTCAAAGTAAAACATATATATACACATACACACAAACATATATACATGCAAACAGATACACAGATATCCACAATATATGTAGATATATGTATAAGCATGTGTTATTACATACATGTGTTTTACATGTGTTGCATACGTGTATGTTTTGTATATATAGTTTATATAATATCTATGATTATGCATATATTTATATAGTATATATACTACATATGATATGTATTGTATTCATTGTATTTCTGTAAAGTCAATCTGCACACATGTGAGACACACACACACACACACACACACACACTTTGGATAACATGCAAGGCAGTTCAGTTTTTCTATCCTATGAACCCTCCCCCAACAGCGAGTCAAAAATGAGCAGCATGACCACAAGACAGATGAAAAAAGCTGCCATTTGGCTGGGTGAACATCTGGATGTTGCCATGACTGTCTTATACATTTTCAGATAAGAATGTCTAGAAAGCCAAAGTTTGACCTCTGAGGATGGCTGAACTGACTTTGTTCAGACAATGAGTGCCATCACAGTGTAATCTGATCTCCAGAGGACACGGCTTCTTCCAGAACTGCTATGCCAGCAAGATGAACCTCTAGCAGGCAAATCCCAAAGTAAGGAAGAATGACAGCTTGAGACTATCTCTATGTGTGTGTGTCTCTCTATCTTTGTCTCTGGTTTTCTCTTTCTTTCTCCTTTTCTCTTTCTTCTCTTTTTTGTGTCTCTCTGCGTTTCTTTTTCTCTATATCTTTCTGTCCCCATTTTCCTTTCTCTTTCCTCTTCTGTTTCCTTTTTTCATCTTTCTCCAATTCCCTTTAATTTTCAAATCCTGACTATTTTCAGGGATTCCACCAATCCATAGCAGGGGGAGAAATGACCTTACTACATCATCATTTGGTGGGGAGGCAGGACCTTTCAAATGATCCCAATCTTTTAACTTAAGGAATTTAGGAATTCTCTAATCCAGCTCTCTTTTTTGTTTGGTTTTGTTGTTGTGAAAAACAAATGAGGACACACAGGAATCAAATTACTTGGGTGATATAAAGCAGAGCTGACTTAAACAAAAACTTTCCACCTCTAAATGCAATGCATTTGTTCCTACATAAAGTACAATACTTGATTCACAGTAGATGGTGAATAAATTCTTGATAAGGATTGCTTGATTGAGAATCATTGACAAAATCATAGTTTATTTATCCTTCTCGTCTTTGTTTTATCTATTCTGGCTAATTTATTACATACTGTTTATCAATATTAAACATTCTCTGGACTTAATCAGGGCCCTGGGAATATACAGGATCATGTATATATTTTAATTCTGCATATATATTATTTACTAACTAAGCCAATGAGAAGCTAACTGAAACAATTTCTCATCACCTGCTGAATTATTCATGGGTACCAGAGGGCTGCCATGTTTTTTCTATTGTTAACATCTTGGTTTTTATACATCTTTCCCATTGTCATTACCTGGTCAGAAATGCCTTTTATAGATCATATATACTGGGGAAAGCACTGAATTTATGATTGCAATACATGATTTTTGGATCCTGGCTATGTCATTATTTATTTATGGAAAACAATCTCTCTATACTCAGTTTCTTCAATTATAAAAGAGAGTTATACATATAATACTTAGTTTGTTAGTATCTCAGCTGTAGTGAAGATGGAGGAAAAGAGACCAATAAGAAGAGGAGGGTAACTGAACCTTTTTTCCAATACGGTTCTTTAATAATTGTGATCCTCCATTAAAGTTGTCCCTTAGTATGACTGTGGAGGTCACTTTGCTTTGAAGGCTATAATAAAAGAGGAAGTTCTCACAATTATTGCAGGCCCTACAAGGACCTAGTATTTACATACTCAAAGAATCACACAGAATCTTAAGAGTTGGAAGCTACATCTGAGGCAATCTAGACCATTTGGAAGTACAATTCACCACATATTTATTGAGCACTTCTGGTGCACAGGTACTCAACAAGGAGTACCATGTATTCTTTTTGTATATAATTTCTATCTTTAATATATTGCATTTAATCACCCAGAGGTTTACTTGAAATATGCTCAAATAAATGCAGACAAAGTAATTTAAAGGGGGGAAAAGTATTAATGACAAGTATATGAAGAAAGGCCTCATGTAAGGTAACACCTGAGTCAAGCTTTGAAAGAAGACAGAATTCTTAGAGGCAGAGATGAGGAAGTTCCCAGGCATTGGGGACAGGTGGGACAGCAGGGGAAATGAAGATTGGATTGTATGAGTGTATTAAGGCAGGAGATGAAATATCAATTCTGAGTAGAAAACTGGTTTCCCTGTTTGGCTGGAATAGTAAACCTGGAAAAGTACATGGGAATTATGTTGTGGAAAGCCTTAAAAGTCAGACTAACAAAGTACATGGGAATTAGGTTGTGGAAAGCCTTAAAAGTCAGACTAACAAAGCACATGGGAATTAGGTTGTGGAAAGCCTTAAAAGTCAGACTAACAATTTTGCATTTTATCGTAGAAGCAATGGAAATCCATTGAAGATTTTTGGTCAGGAGAATGAGAAAGATCATTTTGGCAATTGTACAAAGGAAAGATTGGAAAGGAAAGAAAAGGAAGGCGGGATCCCAATTAGGAGGCTTTAACATACAGTAAACTAGGTTAAAATGGTATAAGAGGCCTAGTCAATGATAATGATTATATAAGTAGACAAGAAGGAACATATGTGAGATATGTAGAAGTAGAATATGTATAATTTGTAATATGTAAGAATATAAAATAATTATGTTTTAGTAGTGAGAGAGAGGGAAGAGGCAAGGATGATATCAGATTTCTAACTTAAGTTTCGAAACTTGATGACTAGAAATATGGTACCCTCAATGTAAATAGATGAGTTCAGTGGAAGAACAGGTTGGGGGGTATGTAAAATAATAGAATTCCATTTTACACATTTTGAGAATAAGATGCCTGTGGAACATATATGAAGAGATGTTCAGTAGGCTGTTGATTATTGGTGACTGGAATTGTGGAGAAAGATTAGGGTTGGATGAATAAACAGAAGACATCTATATCAGTTTAATGTAATTGAGCCTATGATTACAGATGAGATCACCATAGAAGGAAATATATATATATATATATATAGACAGAAGAGGAAAGGACACATTTTAGAGCCTTGGGAACTATCAATGCTCAGGGGAAAAGAGTTGGGTGATAACCAGGTAAAGATGATTGAGACTAGTCAGGTAAAAAGGAGAACTAAGAGAGAGCAATCATAGCCAAGAAATAAGAGCATCCAAGGGGAAGTGGCTGGTCAGCAAGTATCAAAAGGTTCACAGAAGGTAGTAGGCTTGAATATATTTGTAGGCAGCAAGAAAAGAATCAATACATAGAGGGAAATGGAAAATCAAGCAGAGGGGGGAAAGTAATGATTCATGGGGTAAGCTTCTGAAGGTGATAGGAGACCATACTAGGATATAGATAAAAGGGTTAGCCTTGAGAGGAAGAAGCACTACTTCTTCATCACAGATAAGAGTATAAAAAGAGAAGACAGGAAAAACCGAGTTCTTAGTTATGGAGGAGAGATGAGGGAACTTAAGACTGGTGACCTCTTTTCTCATTGAAGTAGAAGATATTTGTTAAGAGAGAAGGTGATGGGAGCTTAAAGAAAGAAGATAAGATTTGGAACATTCCTCAGTTGCTGGGGAATGAGGTAGAAAATCTATGAAGTAAAAATAAAAGTTTTACTGTATAGCAATGAAAGCTTAATTAAGATCAAGCAGAATTTGTAGCAGGCCCAATCAAAATAGTTATATGACAACCTTCAGTAACATTCAAGCAGCTTGGGAGTAGGAGAGAAGAAGGCAGATTGTGGGTGTTGTCAAGGGCTGATGATTAATAGGGTCTGAATAGTGGTAGGAGGGGGTTTTAATGGAACTAAGGGTGAACTACACCCTAATTTAGCATAGCTAAATTAGTTAGCTATAAGGTAAAAGTTGTGAAGAAAGTTGTGGGTTATGAGGGCGAGGGAAAGGAACAGACATTTATTAAACATTTTCTATGTGTCAGGCACTATGCCAAATGCTTTACAAACTGTATCTAGTTTGAGCCTTATAACAACCATGAAAGGTGAGTGTTAAAATTATTCCCAATTTGAAACTAAGTATACTGGGGTAGATAACAGTGTTAAGGAATTTGCTCAGGGACACACAACTAATCAGTTTTTGAGGTTGGATTTGAACTCAGGACTTATTAACTCCAGATTCAGGACTCCACCCATTGCTATTTGTAGACTGGGAGATGGATTGGGAGAACATGAAAGGATGGAAGGCCTAGAAGTTGTGGTAAGGGCAAAGAATAGATTCGGGATGAAGCAGAAAAAAGAGATAAAAAAGCAGGAGATAATTGTTGGTTAGATGAATTTCAGAGTTCAAGATCATAGAGTTTAACATGGTGAGGTTATGGTGAGGTATAAATTATGGTGAGATATAAGTTATGGCCATCTCTGTGGATTGCTGGGATTCATTAAATTTATAAAACATGGGAGTCAAGATCAGGATGCTAGAGTGTTAAAGAGTACATCAACACACACACACATTTGTGTATATGTGTATATATATGTTATGTTGAAAACCAACAGCCTTGAGAGCAGAGCAATAATATTATATAGTTTATGTATGGTTTAATAAGTAAAATGATCTTCCCAAATAGAGAAGTTTCTAAGTAAAAATTATTTGGAGCCTTTACCTTCTAAGGTAAAGGTAGGGAAGGATATTGGTATTAATGTAAGTATTCCCCCTTCAGATAGGAAGTTGCTGGGTATCAGCGTCAGGAATCTTAGTCCAGAGTTCTAAGTCCTCAGGGACTATATTGAACTCCTAGTACCAGTTCAATAATTCAATGTCAATATGATATTTTAAGCTATTTTTAAGCTATTTCATACATGAAACATGCACATGTTTTCATGTTACTGCCTATATTCTGGACTCTTAACCATTTTTGGCATTAGGTCAGGACTTCTCTAACTTGTGTCTGAGGTATAAACCTTTCTAGATATAGCTATGGACTAAATACCAGTTTAATATACAATTCAGAGAAATTAATTAACAAAAGGGTTGACCACTTTTCAATGACATTGTTTGGGATAAAAAAAAAAAAAAGCTTAGGGAACCATCTACTAAGGCAAAGAATACTTTGTCCTGAATTATTAAATAAGGAGACAAAATTACTGGTTTTTGAAGTTTTGGAGTATTCTTATATATAACCACAGAAATATATATATTTATAGAATCACCTATGACTTTCAGCAAGCCATTTATTTCTCTGGTCCTTAATTTGCTTAAATTTAAAATAATCAGGCTGGACTAGTGCAGGATTTCTTTATTTTTTTGTTCGATTATGAACCCCTTTAACAATCTGATGAAGTCCCTAGACCCCTTTCTAGAATAATGTTTTTAAATGTACAAAATAGAATATATATGAATATAAATGAAACCTTACAGAAAGGTTAAAGTTAGCAATTTTTTTTTAAAAAGCAAAGTTCACAGATTTTAGGTTCATAACTATTGGACTAGATCTTTTCTATAGCCTCAGTTCTATGTTCTATGGGAGTAACTCCATTTATGGGAGTATCATCATTTGTGAGAATATCTCTCCATTTCTGGGGGTATTACCAATTAGTAGAGTATCTCCACTTAAACTGCTCTCAAATTTTAATAAATAATAGTTACTCACATTTCTACTTGAGCTTCAAGGTTTAAAATAAACCTTTCTCCTTATTCTAAGCAAACTCCTACTCTTATGACTCATCAGGGGATAGTGGAGAGGTCAAAGGCCTTGACAACTGAACCCTAAGTTCCAGCAAGTTCTACCATGTTGTTAAGACTTTTTGTATTAAGAAAGAACACAGGCTGGTTAGCTTTCAGGAAACTGCAGAGCCCTGCTAATGATTCAAAACTTCTTCCAGAAATGAAAGTTTGCCTTTGGGAAGGCAGCTCAAGTCACTGATTTGGCAATCAGAGGATCTGAGCTCACATTCTTCTCCTGACCATCACTATCCATCTGACTTAGTAGGATACTTTAGGATTCCTAACCTGTAATATGAAGTTATTACAATAAATGGCCTCTGAGGCCCCTAAAACTGTGAAGCTATGAACCTTTTAACACTAATATTCTATTATAGTTTGGGGGGGATTGGTCCAATTGTAAGACATGGAACAGAATAATCTGTGAAGAATGAAAAATGAATATCACACAGAAAAATGGAGAGGCACATATGAACATGAGTTGGTTGTGACATTATCAATGTGGAACTTTGAAGGGCAGGCGTGTAAGATATCTAGGTAATATATAGAAGAAATGGAAGACAGACTACTTACTTGGAAAGGTCAAAGTCAAGGTTAGGATATTAAGGACACTCAAGGTCAAAGTAATTGGGCTCTCTGAAGTTAAATAGAATTGGAAGATGCATAAGAGATCAGCTAACCTAACCCATTTATGTGACAGATAAGAAAACTGAGATCCAGAAAGAACAAGTTCTTTGGATCATGGATTTAAAGCTGAAAAGATGCTTAAAGGGCAGCAAGTCTAACACCTCTCATTTTAAAGATGAGGAAACTGATTATAGTTGTATAGTTAAATAGGTTGAATAACCTATCTTAAGTCACATAGACAATAAGGGCCAAAAATAGGATTCGAATTCTGACTCCAAAAGCCGCAACTCTTTCCACTATATTATGTTGCCTCAACTGATTTGTTAAAAGTCACACATAGTGAGAGGCAAAGGAAGGGCTCAGGTCTGGTTCTCCTGATTCAGACATTACCATACCTTGGAAATGTCATCTTATTCTGTTTGACCCTCTTGTTTTTGTTATTGTTATTCAGTCATTTCAGTTGTGTTTGTTTCTTTATGACTCTATTTGGGGGTCTCTTGTCAAAGATACTGGAGTGGTTTATTATTTCCTTCTCCAGCTCATTTTATAGATGAAGAATTGAGTCAATAAAGGGCTAAATGAAGTAGCCCAGGGTTTCATGTTTAGTAAATATCTAGGTTGGATTTGAATTTAGGTCCTTCTGACTTCAGGGGCCAGTACTCTATGCATTCTGTCACCAAAATGCCCTAAAATACCTACAACTGATTATGGTCTTGAATAAGTATATGTACTCCAGTAGCCCTGTCACTATAATAAATAGAACAGAGAATCTGGAGTTCAAAAGTTTCCTCCTCTATGTCCAAGTGGTGTGACCTTGAATAAGTCAATTAAATCCTATCTGCTTCAGTTTATTCATCTGAAAAATGGGAATAATAATAGTACCTACCTCCAAGAGTTTTGTGAGGGTCAAATGAAGTAATATTTGTTAAGTGCTTAGCACATAGTAAGTGCTTAATGAATACTTATTTTCTTCTCTTCCCCTATTAAGGCAAAAAAAAAATAGTTCATTCCTTGCTTATTGTCTTTTTTTTAATGTGAAAACAGCTGATCAAGGCATCTAAATACCATGGTGATTGTCTCTATAGAAATAAATAGATTACACTCCGTACACCCACACATGTCAGTGGGAGTCTTGAATGTAGCTGAGACAATAGAAAAAAGGCACTGTTATCCTTGTTTTGGTAAAGAAAGATATATTTTCCAAAAATGAACCTTTTTTTCTTCTTTCCAATTCAATGTTGTACAATTTTCTTTAAACTGGGTTAATTTCCCAAGAGTCAGATTAAAAGGGTAAATAGCAAAGAGGTTGTTTTCAAGAGATAACAAAAGAGAGATACTAAATTCAATTCAAACAAGAAACATTTAGTTTCTGTGCTAGAAACTGGAATATAAAGATGAAAAACTAAATTGAGTTTAGAAGTTGGTAAATATTTCCTAATTGCCTACTATGTGCCCTTGCACTATTTTAAATTCTGTGAATACAAGAGTTGAAAAGTCTGTTCTCAAAGAGCTTCCAGTTTTGTAGGAAAAGGATAAAATCTACACAAATTAGAAAATTTTAGTGTATAAGAGAATTTAAACAAATAAGGTCTAGAAGTTCAGAAAAAGTGGTTCACATGTAACAGTGGAAATCAGGGAAAACTACATGAAAGAGGAGGCCTGGGGGAGGGGGCAACTGGAAGGCAGGGAGATGTCAGAAAATGGGGATGGAGAGTTCAGTACATTCCAGAGTGAAGACTTTGAATAGGAGGGATATTGTGCACAAAACTTTGGAGGTAGTAGATAAAAGCACTAGAAAAGAGCATAATGAAGCTTGGCTATATGCCAAAGTGGAGAAAGAGGTACAGGAATAAATTTGCAAAGGAAGGTTGAAGTCAGATTATGGAAAGTCATATTAAAAGTGTGATATAGCATAAGAGGTAGTATTACAACCTACTGCTTTCTAACCATTATCCCACATCAAACTAAGTAATCACTGGGAAATCCAAGGAAAAACCACAGTGAGTCATTTTCCAGCCTAACTCAAGAAAGAGAACTTTTCCTGAAAGGGGGCTGTTGTCCAGTGAAGAAGTCCCAGGTAGAGACTTCCGGCATAGGGACCAGGTTGAAGATTAGGGTGTGTACCAGGGCAAGGTGCAATGTAAACAGTATGGCAATAGGGCCTGGAGGTGTAGCCTGGACAGGGACAGAAATAGAACTTTAACCCAGGAGTGAGATTGTGAATTTAGCATGGCCTGAGGATGGGATGGACAGTTAGGGACTAGAGAAAGAAATGAGATCACATATCTAGAGGATGGGGGGAGGCTGTGCACTTAGCAGAGAGCAGGAATAGTGGTGAAGCTTTATTACTCTTGCCCTGTAGAGTTTTCTAGCAAGCTAACAAGGTCCAGTAAGAGTGATGGATTTTGGCTCCAGTTCTACATTTGTCTCACCCAGACCCAAACCAAAGGGCTAAGATGGAAAAAGACAAGAAAGTGTAGCCAGTATAGGAGTAATGGCCTGGGAGGAGACAATGACAACAAACAAAACAAAACAAAAACTAAGACATGGAAAGATTTGAGAGTTGTGAACTGGTTTGGAAGTTGCAAAGCAGGCAGAAAGGTAGAATGACAATAGATTACAATCAAATATAGAAATTTCAGAGTTCATGAACAGAGAGTGGCGCATTTGTGAATAAGAGTAAAATCAAGGTTTTGATTATCTTTGTGTAGCTGATTTGGGGTAGCAGAAGTCTTTAGGAATGAGTAGCTTGAGAACCAGGATATGAGGATGTTTGGGGTATAAATATGTTTATCAGCATCTTCTAATATAAGGGTAATAATAAATCTCAGAGGAAGAAAGGTTACTGAGTGATGGTAGTAGAGAGAAGCCTGCAAGTGGCAGTGGGAAATAAAGAATATGACAATTCCCTGATCAGAATTGGTGAATTGGAGATATGAGTAAAAGTGCAACAAGTGTTGGAAAGGGTGCCCAGAGTGGCTGTGTCATCATGAAGGAATCAGTTCCTGGTGAATATAAGAGGATAGATGGAACAAGAAAGAAAGAAAAAGTTTTAAGATGAAAACTAGTTTGTTAGTTG
The DNA here is from genome assembly GCF_016432865.1 of Antechinus flavipes. NCBI lineage: Eukaryota > Metazoa > Chordata > Mammalia > Dasyuromorphia > Dasyuridae > Antechinus > Antechinus flavipes. Next base: position 427,340,499 of record NC_067399.1, read on the forward strand.
TAGAGCAGGCATTCAAGAGACAACATTGAAAGGGCTAAGAGTAGAACACTGATGGGGTTGAGTTGAGGAGGATGGGAATAAAGGGAATAAATATAGAATTACTAAGAGGAAGAAGGAATGACAGATATATTAACAGAGTATGTTAATCCATTGAGGAATGGATTCAGGTAGATTATTATTGTCCAAAGGGGTTCATACTGATCATGGAGTTATCCTAAGATTTCAGAAAACAGTATATAACTGGGAAGTGGGGAGGAGGGGAAGGATCCTGGAATATGCTGTTGAATTTGCTATGGAGAGCTGGAGAGAGTGCCTAGCACATAAAGGAATGACTGGTTTGAAAGACAAAACAAGGGACTGAACATCACCTGAACTTGACTTTCCTCTGAACCAGTTCAATTCAAAATCACCAAAAAAAGATTTGGATTTTATAAGCAATGAGAAGCCATTCAGCAGGGGAAGGGCAAGATTAGAATTGGGAATTATTGGAAAGATTACTTTGGCATGTTTTGAAGGATTGATTTAGAGAGGGAGATTCTGTAGGCAGAAAGACTAGTTGGGAAACTTTTAACAAATCTATTCAGGACATGATGAGAACTTAAAGAAGGATGATATCAGAGAAAGTGTAAAGAAGCAGGATGAGAAGTAAAGAATACTTATTCTGAAGAAAGCAATCTGCTGTGGGGAATAGTCAAGATCTATTGGTATTTTTTTAAAATATAAGACAATGGAGTAGAAGGAAAGACATTTAACTAGGAGACCAGGGTTCAAATCCTGGGGCTGCCAATAATGAACAAGTGTCCTAGAAGGTCACTCAGATTCCTCACTACGAGCGGTTCCATCTAAAAATTTCTAGGATTCTGTTTGACTTTAAACATTATGCAAGTTAGCCCTCACTGCCACCTTAATGATAAGACAGGGTTAAACTTCTATTCCTGCTGGAAGAATTATTTCCCTGCTTTCTGAATGAAACACAAATTAAAAAAAAAAAAACCTGCATCAAAGGTATAGAATGAATAGGCTTGATAACTGTATTTATCTAAAATTGAGTAGCAATCCTGTCCCTTTAAAGTGAGCCATCATAAAATGACTTTAGCAGTGCCTTCATGATTAGAAAAATCTAAGAGATAAGAGTCCAGATAACTTCAATAAGTGAGTAGTGAACAGGATGCCAGCTAGCTCCATTGAGGCAGGACATCTGGGCCACCTGGCTCAACAGCTCAGTCCTTGAGCAAACTCTGGAGGGGAGACTTTGGCTGGCTAGAGGATATGAGACAGAGCCCTCAGTGTGGGCGTCTCTAGCCTTTGTTGGCAAGAAAGACTTGATGGGCCTCAGCCTTGCTCCAGAGACTGTTTGCCTAATGAAGGATCCCTGGGAGACTGAAAAGCATTTGATGTGGTTTTAACTAAGAGAGCACTTTGTCTGGATCTTTCCTTTGCTTCCATAATGATCTATTTTGCATTATACAGGACCTATTTTTGGAGTGCTGTCCTCAGATTGTGGGATGGAAGCATCATAGAACTAGAGTTAGAAGTGAATTCAGAAATTGTCACTACATACCCCACCTTCCCTTATAAGTGAACAAATGCAACCAAAAGTGGCTAGGGGGGTTGTGCAGTCATACAAGTAGTAATCATCAGAGGCAGAATTTGAATCCAGCTCCTTGGACTCCAGGGCTAGTGCTCTTTCCATTGTACTACATTTTTTTTTAAACAGACCATTAGTGAATGTTTGATGAATCACCACATTATGTATTTCTTAAGGTCAGGGACTTATTTCATTTTTTTGCTTGTATGCCTAAAACAGTGCCTGCTTCAGAGTAGGCACTTAACAAAATGTTTGTTAAGTTCGGTTATCTGTTTCACTTCCAGGGAGTTGGGGAGGGCGGGTGTTAAGGGTGTCCCAGTGATCTGGAAAATCAGAGTATTTTTGGCTCTCCCTTCTTACCAGAGAAGTCTGACATTTTTGTTTTATGAAATATTTGTTTTAAAATTTGGATTGATATACAATACTATGCATATGTTTTATGCATTTATGAGTTTCTAAACTTTTTCTGTATCATCTGTTGGCTTTCTCATATTGTTCGTGGCTTCCACAAAACTCCCCAAATATTCCCCTTTAATTTCTTATGCCAATCCATTATATATCCAAAACAGATATGAGGAAAGTCGCAATGTGATAAAGGATAACTGTAATTGCTGAGACATTTCTTTGAGAGTCCTGGTGTTCTGATCAGTGTCAAATAAAATCCAATAGTATATTCTATAGTGTAATAAAATAGCACAAAAATGGAGGATTCCAAGGATCTAAATTTGAAACCTGATGGTGTGACTGAATGCTGTTTCACTTCTTTGGACATCAACATTCTTATTTGTAAAATAAGTGGATTGGACTAGATTTCTTCAAGCCCTGAATTCTATGAGCATGAAGAGTATACTAGATTGAGAGCCAAAAGACCTGGGTTCAAATCCTGGTTGCTATTTACTACCCTTGTGATTTTAGGCAAATCCTTCTTCTCCCTTCTGTTTCCTTATCTTAAAAAGGAAGGGGTTGGACTAGATAAGCTTCTAAAGTTCTTTTCATTTCTATTTTACTAAATCTGGAAAATTTCAGTTAATTTCAACTCCCCTACATTGTCTCCCTTCACCCATATGAATTAGGATCTTTTCTCAGAACAAAAAAAGACCTTTAGTTAGTCATATCTTTTGACTTCTGGTGAGACGGGACTCTGATGCTGCTGACCTAGATGGGTGTGGAATAATATTATTAATAAGGTCTCACCTCTCCCCCATTGAACCTCTTAGTTTTTACTTCATATCTTGTCCCCCAGTCCACACAGATGCTTTAACTACAGGTGTCATTATGGCAGTACTGATCATGCAGGAAAAGCATTTAGAGGATGCCATTTTTGAAAATATAAATTCAAATTTTCAATTAACAAGTATTTATTTTATTTACCTCCTACATCTCTCCTGATCTCCAACACTGAAAAACAAAATACTTGAAACAAACATGGATAGTTAAGCAAAACAAATTCCCACATTGGTCATGATTAAAGATGTATATCTCATTTTGCCTGTTTGGTCCATCATCTTTCTGTGAGGTAGTCAGTAGCAAGGCTTAATCTTCAGTTCTCTGAAATTATTGTCATTGAGTTATCAACATTCTCAATCTTTCAACTTACTCATTATTATGATGTTGTTATTTTATAAATTGTTCTCTTGGTTCTGTTTACTTCACTCTACATCAGTTCATACAAATCTTCCCAAATTTCTCTGAAACTATCCCTTTTGTCATTTTATTACATCCATAATTTATTCAGCAATGCCCTAATTGACTGTTATACCTTTAGTTTCCAGTTCTGTGTTACCACAAAAAGAACTGCTATGTTTTTGTACATATATTCCCATGCTAGATAAAATTATTGAGTAGAAAATTTTGGTTTGGGTACCACCTTCTTCTGTACTTTATTCTTCCCTGATCCACTTTAATATTGCAACTGGATCTAGGAGGTCTCTTTTCTGAATTTAGGATTGATCATTTGTTGTGCTAGGATAAATTGTTCTAATTTTGAGGTGATATGGAGTTTTCCTATATATTTCTTTGGTTTTCTTTTTAGTCTCTTCCCTGGAAGAGCAAAAATAAAGTTCAATAATCAGTGAGAATTGGGCTTGATGTCTTTTAGGGGGAAAAACCAAACATCAATAGAATATAAATTTCTTGGAGAAATGAATGTCTTGTTCAGCATATCTTTGTATTTCAGCATATAGCACAATGTTTACACATAGTACGGCTCAGGAAATGTTTATTGAAGATATTATTAGTGATGAAGCACCAGCTTGTCACCAGGAAGCTTCCTGATTGTCTTAGAGTAACCTAGTATTGGCATAATAGTCCAGTGAGTTTATGTTTCAAAAAACTCAGATAGTGTGGGTCCTGAAAGGGTGAAATTTGGATTGGGACTATGGAGAAGGAAGAAGAAGAAGAAGAAAGAGGAGGAGGAAGAGGAGGAGGAGGCGGAGGAAGAGAAAGAGGAGGAAGACACATATATATTAACATTGTCATGAAGAAAGTGCTTTGTTAAATCTTAAAATATAACAAAATATATGAAGAGTTATTAATCACACACACACACACACACACACAAACACTTCAGCTTTTACAATTTTAGGGAAGATATAATTAGATATGCACAAATATAGAGGTCATGCATGTACTACTCCCTGTCTGCCTCTTCTCTACCTCCTACCCCTTTCCAGTCCTGCAATCTTTATTAAATCAACTCTGTCACTGCTCCTGGAAAGTGTGCGTCAATTCTGATTCCCTAAAGTTCTCATCAACCCTGCCTGTTCACCACTGCCCCTACTGAAAACAGGAACTATCTTTGGTTTTATATTTGTATTGGCTATGATTAATACACAGTAAACGCTTAATAATTACTGTTAAAATACATTCATGCATTCTAGTTGCATTGTATACAGTAGTACTTCAATGCCTAGAGCAGAGTTTCTTGAACTTTTTTCATTTGCAACCTCTTTTTGCCTGAGAAATTTTTATGTGACACTGGTATATAGGTTTATAACATAGGTACATGGATCAAACATTTATTGATAATAAATAATTTCACAACCCCAATATTAAGTTATGAGACCTCATAAGGGTTAAACCTATAGTTTAAGAAGCTGGGGCCAAGAGAACAAGAAGGCTTCAGAGAATGTTGGTTTGTTTCCCTCATCTCCACTTCTCAGCACATACATATTAACCCTGGCCTTCTCAGCTATTAACCCTGAGCTCAGGCCTCTTACTGACATTTAGGCTAGGATTAGAGTAGGCCCATAACCTACAATACTCTTTAACCTTGGTCCGGATACCAAGGTTGGTAGGTTGGTTAGATCCCACTTTTCCCAAATCTACTCATTCCATTTTGCTCTGGGAAGGCCTAAAGGTCTCAGTTCCAAATTGAACTCCCTCAAAATCTTCCTATCTATTCCCTGAAAAATAAAATCTATTGGGTGAGGTGGGGAAGGGAGAAAAAAAATAGGAATTTATTATTGGGGGGTGGTTCTTAAACATACTAGAGATTAATTGAGGGGGAGTGTTAGAACACTTGTTTTATTGGAGATGCAGTCCAATCTGTTTTAGGAAGGCTTTACCATCATATACTTGCCTGAGCCAGAAGACTGATCTCCTATCACTGAAATATAAGATCTTTTGGTTGGATCAGTGTACCAAAGGTAACTCCTATATCAAGGATGGTTTCTGGGAATCTGGAGCAATGCATTTACACTATTCCAGGAGGCCCATTTCTGTGAGTCTCTCTTTGCAAGCATTTGAGTTTACCATGTGACTCTAAAATGTCTATTAACAGTACCAGGCTCTGTTTTTCCTTCTTAAATTCCTCCTCTATTGACAGAAGTTAGTCTAAGTCACTGCATTTTAGTTAGCCATAGAATCTTAGATTCTGAAAGAAACCATCTAAACCAGGGTTTTCATTTTACAAACGAGAAAATTACAGTATAGGAGGGAGTGGCTTCCATAGGTTAGATAGTATTCAGTAAAAGCAGGATTTGAACTCACATTTCTTTTCCTCCATAATTGTGCTCCTTCCAGTGGACCACATGGAAGTATTGCTTATCTGCTTGTTTTATTTTGGGGGGATTGATGAGGAGAGGGAATGTTTACTTGAAAATTATTGTGGTCCAAAAATAAAAATGCATTAACATTAAAAAAAAAAACAGTTAAAGGAATCAATCTCCCCAGTACATTATATTCCCATACACCCATAATGGGAATGAAATGCTGTTCACCTATGAGAGGCTTAACACTTTTAATGCTGAGTAAGTTCCATATTCTCTATAGCTACTGGGGAGTCAGCAACTTTCTGTCCCCTGCTCTGATTCTCTTTACCAACAATGCCAACTCATCAAGTGGTATGTGGATTTGTGGGTCTACTCCATCTAAATTAGATCTGAGTCCTGATGCACTGGCTAATTCTGCCTCCTTTTGAAATGGCTGCATGTCAATTAGCACTGGTCATGTGACATTGGTACAATGGTGTTGACTTTACAGAGAAGCAGACATACATGCTTAACAGTTTTTTTTTTTTAAAAAAATGTTAATGCATTTTTATTTTTGGACCATAATTATTTTCAAGTAAACATTCCCTCTCCTCATCAATGTCATTTCTGCAGTATGTTTGATTCATAATACTAGTAGGATCACCTGATACAGAAACAGAAATTTTGATGTCAGGATATAGAACTCAGGATCTCTCCTCCTCCTCTTCCTCCTCCTCCTCCTCTTCTTCCTCCTCCTCTTTCTTCTCCTTCTCCTCTTCTTCCTCCTCCTCTTCCTCCTCCTCCTCCTCTTCCTCCTCCTCCTTCTTCTCCTCCTCCTCTTTCTTCTTCTTCTTTCCTTCTCTCTTCTCTCTCCCTCCCTCTTCTCTGTCTCTCTAGCTCTGTTTCCTTCTCCCCTTCTCCCTCTCCTTCTCCCTTCCTCTCCCCCCTCTCTCTTTCTTTCTCTCTCAGCTCTTTTATCAATGTTCTATACTTCATTGCACACTCAGGTTCTACTTGTCTACAATCTTTCCAAACTACATCTAAGAAATATCCAGGCACCATATTTTAGCACCACATTTGATCACCAGCATCAAAGAATAATATTGACTCTCTTATAGCCTTAGGGTAAAATTAACGATTATAGATATTTTGAGCAAATGTTGTACATTTCCTGAACAACTGCCTTCCCTCCACAGGAATTCTCAGCTTTAACAGAAAAGGATAATCATTTTTTGTCCTTTAGAGCCATATCAGGATTATGAGAATAAATAAGCCAGAATTTGGAAAATGCTGTAAAGTCTCTAGAAATCAATTTAAAATTCATATATTGGTGTTTTGAACTGGGTCTTTGTATGTAATCCTGTCTTCAAACAAGACTAACCACCAAGTGTTATGGTAAATTATTCTGTTCTAACCATGAAAATTTATTGTAGAATCACAGTTTAGAGGTAGGAGGAAT